>NC_140180.1:72632100-72647100 GCF_963971535.1 Notolepis coatsorum | reverse complement strand
ACACAGCTAGCACATGGCCGCTCACACAGCTAGCACATGGCCGCTCACACAGCTAGCACATGGCCACTCACACAGCTAGCACATGGCCGCTCACACAGCTAGCACATGGCCGCTAGCATCCCAGCAAGTATCTCTCTCTCTCTCTCTATCTCTCTCTCTCTCTCTCTCTCTCTCTCTCTCTCTCTCTCTCTCTCTCTCTCTCTCTCTCTCTCTCTCTCTCTTACCATGTGTGGGAGTCTTGTCCCGTCGGCGGACCCCTGTGTTTCGGCCCCTGTCGTAGTCAAGCCCTGGGGGCCCGTCGCCCTCCAGCAGAGAGAAGTACTGACCGCTGTCCTGGTCCAGGTAGTAGCTGACCGCCTCCGAGCCCTTGGAGCCCAACTGGGAACCCACGCTGTAGCGGTTGATGTCATCGCATGACATCAGACCTAGCTCCTCCCTGAGAGAGAAAGAGAGAGGAAGGGGAGGCTTGTATCATTCTTATTGTTGTGAAGGGCCAGATTAAACCGAATATATATATTTATTTGTATATATATATTTAATTGTATTTGTATATTCTCTAATATTCCCTGATATCCCTTGTATATTCCTTGTACAATATGCATTGAATATCCATTCTAGCCTACTGAACATCCCATAATAGTCTCCATTCTACTATTGGTCGAGACCTTGGTGCCAGGCTGCCATACCCCCCAGACCCAGTTCAAACGTACCGCTCAACATGTACGAACAAGTCCTAGTTCCGCGTAGGAATCTGGCTACCGCACCACTAACGGTACTATTTGTTCATAGTGCGTATATATACTGCGCTACTAAAGTAGGACTTCCTTTTTAGTCCAGTTTCTTACCCTCCAATAGAGTGACAGACGTAAAGCCTCCCCGCGACGCCACGTGTGGGAGTAAGGCCAAGTTCGGCCTACCATCGGTATTGAGACATCGTGTATATTAATATTTGAATAGTCATATTTGGCACTATATCGTCGAGTTGGACGTAGTCTATTAAGCTAATAATAGTCTATTCATATGTAGTGCTTCGTGCGGTGAGAATACTATCGTAGTCAGTACCCCATCGTTTCGGGCAGAGAACTGGCTGCTTATCCAGGGTGGCCGACCCCATGTGAGGCTGCACCCGAGGAGCCCCAGAGCCGACGAGCGAGTGGACCTGCATACCGGATTATTCTACCGACGACAGCCCGCTTTCCCAGGCACGGATTATGCTTTGTATACAGTGATTATTCTATGGATAAAGACCAACACTGCCGTGTGTTGGAAACCCCCCCCCGGAGAGGACGACAGGTGAGGAGACGCTCTACACGACGAGGTCGCCTCACGTCTCTCCATCGTGGACCGGAGGAAGCCGGCCCACAGAGAGTCCAACTGCTTTCATCTGTGGATCGAGGATCGCTGAGGCACCGAGCCGCACAACCGTGGGTTCTCCCAGGATACCCTCGGCCAGACGGATACAGCCAGACTCTACCCCCCCCCTTTCTCCAGTTGTCTTACAAGCGACCGGAATCCCCCCCTAGTGTATCCAGTTCTATAATCATTAAAGTATCATTGCTATTATTCCTTAAATATTCCAGGTTGTATATTTACCGCCTGCGCCACCAGAGATTGGACGTTCTCTATTGATATACCAACGAATACTCATTTGCCATAAAAGTGCATCCTATTTCAAATCATAAATGTAATTAAGTGATTGCTCTACATACCTTTTGCTATGTATTAATTATTATTAAACGCAGACTTTCGACTTGGTACATTTGTGTTGGATCGTTTCATCTACGTGGGAGTGTTTACCATAATTATTTATGCCTAGTACTGGGTGGCCAGAGTCTAAAGTACAAGAGGTAGTGGTAGTAAGTATCATATCTAACAATACAGTCAGGGAATTGTACCCCTCAGTTACAATTGGTCCTTCGAGCCGGATGGTAATTAGTGTAATATTAATATAGTGTTATTAATATTGAAATGGCCTATGATGAACACTCCACGAAACGATCCTCCTAACCAACGCCCGCAGCGCGAACGACGGCTCCCTCAGTACTTAGAGGCTTACGCTGTCAGTCAACAACCTAGTCTTCTACTAACAGTAAACGCGGTAAAACTAGAAAGTAAAAGTATGTCTAACCCCAACGCCCAGACTACCCCGACCATAGAGGCCCCTACGGGTTCTAATGTAACTGACCAAGTTCACGGTGGGGACCAGTGGGAAACAGACATGACTTCACACCCCGCCAGTACTGAAGAAGTAGTCCCCGATGAGTCCCGGGAGGAATACAACGCTACCGAGAGAGAACTCGGCACGGAAGAAGACGGGGAGAGCACCGTGGAGATAGAGCTTCAAGGCTCCGCAAGGAGTACCCCGAGGGAAGGCTCCCCTATACAACCGCCTTCTCCCAGCGAGGCAGAGAGGACCCTACAGCAGGCCTTCCTCATCAGCCTGAACGCCGCTGCTGAACGCGACCGACTGCAGATCCAGCAGCGGAGCGAAGAAGAGCATATACGTCTAGAAATAAGACGCATTCAGAGGGAAGAGAATGTGGCCCGAGACCGAGCAGACAGCCAGCGAGCAGCTGCTGGTGCTCTACGGGACGCAGAGCGCGACAGACAGCAAGCGCAACTAATAGAACAGCTGATCAGACGGACAACACCCTCTCCCTCCGCCAGAGGCTCCAGGAACTCGTCTAGACACACCTCCAGGGCGGCATCCCCTAGCCGAGTAAACAACCCTGAACTTGACCAACAGACGAGGTCTATACCCCCCACAGACCACCTCCCCCCACCGGTCCAAGCGAGACCTAGCAACCGGGAAGGAGCAGCATATCCTGTGGAGAGGCTAAACCAGAGACTACAAGCACTGGATGACCTAACTGAAGACGAAGAGGAAGAGGAGGAGAACCACGCCCGACGACAGCACAGTACTCTACCGGACCAGGAGGTCCGGTACAGCCCAGGCTATACTCCCGCGGAGCTGCGCTACAGACCCCCGACTCTATACACGGGTGAGCACGACGCACGACCCGCACCGAGGAACAGCACCTGGACAAGCGGGCCATGGTACACTGCCGGTACCAGCCCATACCAAGGAGCGGGAGGAGACTCGCCTAGGAGGCCTCTCCCCCAACGCTCGCCGATGTATCCACAGTCAGCGTCATACATTGGCACGCCTATGGTACCCGACTTCACCCAAGAGAACCGGGCCCAGTATACAGAACTCCGCATGTGTCTGGAGACCATGTTGGTGGATGTATTGGATGAACGCCATAAATACGCCATCCTACTGAAGCACTTAAAGGTACCCCGCGCACATAATATAGCGCTCGCCTACGCGACTTCCACCACCCCATACACAGCAGCGCTGGTAGCATTGGACCAGAGGTATGGGCGCATATGGGATTACGTGATCCAGGAAATCCGACACATCGACCGCTTACCCCCAGCAATAAACAATCGAGCACTGGACGACCTGTCCATCAGAGTGCAGTCCCTGGTAGGGATGTTGGGAGTGCAGAGAGAGAAGGGGAGGCATGAACTTTACGCCAACTCAAATGTGGAAAGGATCTTGGAGAAGCTGCCGCCCGCTCGACAGGAGCGTTTTAGGCGGCAGAGAGACCACCGAGACCCGAATGGCCCCGAACCGAACCTCCTCGATCTAGCAGACTTCCTGGCGAGAGAAGTCAGCAGCCTACGGCTAGATACATTCGGACGGAGCACCCCTGGCTCCAGAGAAGGAACCAGACGACTAAATGATGGAAGAAGATCGGTGACTGTGATGCACCAATCGGAGTCAGTACCGAGCAGCAGGAGCCACAGTACCCCCTCCAGAACGGAGAAGTGGAAGATAGTGTGCCCCTACTGTGAGAAAGAACACTGGCTAGCGCAATGTGACTCCTTCCCCAAGCTGAACGCGGAGGAAGCAAGTCAATGGATAAAGTCCAACAAGAGCTGTTTTCGCTGTGCGCGCTCACACATGGCAGCCGAATGCCGCTTAAAGAAAAGGTGCACCAAGTGCGATGGAGCCCATCTGGACATACTTCACGACAGTAACAGACGGCGCCCTTCACCCGCACCATCCAGCAGCAAAGCGAGCGTCATGTACATCGATCCCGCCAGCAGCAGTGGAGCCCGAGTACTCCGAAAAGTAGTGCGTGTGACACTAAGCTACCAGAATAAAGTCCTGGACACTTACGCCGTCCTCGATGACGGGTCAGAGAAGACCCTTCTGCTCGCCTCCGCTGCGGCCCAGCTAGGGCTGCGGGGAAGCGAAACCCAAATGACAATTCGGACAATAAGACGAGATTTGAAGACGATAAAGGGCGAGAATGTCTCATTCTCTATCGCAGCAAGCGGCCAGCCTGAGCGACGGTACCAGATTACAGACGCTTTCACCAGCCAAGAAATAGGACTGTCGCGGTACACATACCCCGTCGCCAAGCTGATGGAGAAATATGCACATCTGCGCAAGTTACCGATCCCGCTCATAGACAATGCTATGCCGACCCTGTTGATAGGCTCCGACCATGCAGACCTCATTGTCCCGATAGACCGGGTTCATACCGGACCCCGAGGCTGTCCTGCAGCAGTCGAGACCCGTTTGGGATGGACTCTCCAAGGCCCGCTCGCCAAATCTCTCAACCGAAGTACAGCCACTAGATGTCTCCACTCCCGAGTCACAGAGGGAGAAACCGCACTCCTGCAACACGTAGAGCGGTTATGGACCTTGGAACAAATGCCCTTTAAGAACGGAAAGAAAGACATTCGCTCTAAAGATGACATTTACGCCATTCACCTCCTCGAGACAGGGACCAAGAGAGTCCCGGTCAACGGCGTGTTGAGATACGCCACGCCACTCCTGCGGCGAGAAGGAATGCCTACTTTCCACGCCAAGACAGACGCCACAGAACGGTACCTGCTGAACACGGAGCGGCGCTTAGCCAAGAACCCCGCCCAAGAGAGTGTATACCGCGCTGAGATTGAGAAGCTCATCACAGCGGGACACGTCACAAAGATGGACATTAAAGAGGCTGACCAGACCACTGAATCGTGGTACGTGCCTCACCACAAGGTCCATCACAACGGTAAAGACCGCATAGTATTTAACTGCAGCTACCAGATCGGATCCCAAAATCTGAATAAAGAGTTACTGCCCGGTCCCACACTCGGCCCCTCCCTACTCGGCGTTCTACTCCGCTTCCGCCAGGAAAAGGTGGCCATCAGCGGGGACATTAAAGGAATGTTCCTGCAGGTGAGATTAGTAGAGGAAGACAAGCCCCTGTTACGGTTCCTATGGAGAGAGAAGCCAGGAGATGAGCACCCAGCCATCTACCAATGGGAAGTCCTCCCCTTCGGAACGACGTGCAGCCCCTGCTGTGCTACATTTGCACTACAGAAACATGTAGCAGAGGACCCAGCAGCGGACGAAGAGGTCCGACACAGCGTAAAGAACAGCTTCTACGTAGACAACTGTCTACAAAGCCTTTCAACCCAGGAAGAAGCCGAGGCTCTCCTGATTAAACTCCGCGCCTCATTGATCAAAGGCGGCTTTGATCTCAGGCAGTGGGCCAGCAGCGATCCGCAAGTACTGCGCAGCCTCTCCTCCGAGGACAAGGCAGCCAGCAGCGAGACCTGGATGGCTACAATCCCGGGAGAAGCCCAGGAGATGACCCTGGGATTGGTGTGGCGATTCAAAACAGATTCGCTTCACTACAGACACAAGCCCCTGACTACGGAGCAGGGAAGGCCGGCGGCGGCGCCGACCACCAGACGGAGTGTGTACACAACACTCGCCCGACAATATGACCCGCTAGGATGTATTCTACCGTACACCACCAGGGCAAAAATGATTGTACGAGCATTGTGGGACAAGGACCAGGGCTCGGACGACCCCATTCCCGCACACCTTTCATCCACCTGGAGAGAGTGGGAGATGGAGCTCCACTCACTCCCAGGCGTTAATATGCGCCGAAGCTACTTCCCACCCACGGTGAGGCCAGAGACATGTAAAATGGACTTACACGTCTTCAGTGACGCCTCAGAGGTCGCATACGGATCAGTAGCCTACTTGCGGGCCCAAGAAGAGGGGGGAGAGATCTACACAGCATTTGTCCTCGCCCGCTCGAGAATAGCCCCACGCAAGCAACAATCTATCCCACGCCTAGAGCTCTGCGCAGCCCTAGCCGGAGCGCACCTAGCCACGCTCATCCAACATGAGCTCACCATACCGGTGTCTAGAACAATCCTGTGGTCAGATTCCACGACAGTACTCGCCTGGATCAAATCGGACTCATGCAAGTACAAAGTCTTCGTGGGAGTCAGAGTCACCGAGATTCAAGACTTAACCGAAGAGTTAACCGGAGAAACAGAGTGGCGCTACGTTGATACAAAACAGAACCCAGCTGACGTCATCACCCGGGGAATGCCCCTAGATGACCTCACCCGTCGCAATGTCTACAGTGACGGCCCAGCATTCCTAAAGCTCCCGGAAGGAGAGTGGCCCACGCCTATCCCGAGGGAAGCCAGTCAGGAGGAGGCTGAGAGTAAGAAGCCTGTGTTCTGTGGATTGAGCACTGTTATCTCCGCAGACCCCAACATAGATGATTGCACTACCATAGAGAGTGCACAACTGCACTACCTACCGTCTCTACAGACCCGCCAGAAGTGGGTAAAGGAGAGAGACAATTTGACAGAAGGAACAGTCGTCATGATTATTGATCAATCACTGCCCAGAGCTATGTGGCCGGCCGGCCGCGTAAGCAAAGTGATCACCGGTGCCGACGGCAAGGTCCGAGCAGCTGAAGTGCTTGTCCAGGGTCGCACTTACACCCGTCCCGTGGCGAGGCTCATAGAACTGCCCCGACTCCCAGACACAATCGATGATGACCATGACCCTATAACCCTATGACTTTGTGAAGTTGACTGACCCCTACAGCAAACCCTTATGTGTAAATAGACAACGCGATTAATCTGTCTCTGCTTAACTGATTAGGTCTGGGACCAATCAGGGGGTGGCTGTTGTGAAGGGCCAGATTAAACCGAATATATATATTTATTTGTATATATATATTTAATTGTATTTGTATATTCTCTAATATTCCCTGATATCCCTTGTATATTCCTTGTACAATATGCATTGAATATCCATTCTAGCCTACTGAACATCCCATAATAGTCTCCATTCTACTATTGGTCGAGACCTTGGTGCCAGGCTGCCATACCCCCCAGACCCAGTTCAAACGTACCGCTCAACATGTACGAACAAGTCCTAGTTCCGCGTAGGAATCTGGCTACCGCACCACTAACGGTACTATTTGTTCATAGTGCGTATATATACTGCGCTACTAAAGTAGGACTTCCTTTTTAGTCCAGTTTCTTACCCTCCAATAGAGTGACAGACGTAAAGCCTCCCCGCGACGCCACGTGTGGGAGTAAGGCCAAGTTCGGCCTACCATCGGTATTGAGACATCGTGTATATTAATATTTGAATAGTCATATTTGGCACTATATCGTCGAGTTGGACGTAGTCTATTAAGCTAATAATAGTCTATTCATATGTAGTGCTTCGTGCGGTGAGAATACTATCGTAGTCAGTACCCCATCGTTTCGGGCAGAGAACTGGCTGCTTATCCAGGGTGGCCGACCCCATGTGAGGCTGCACCCAAGGAGCCCCAGAGCCGACGAGCGAGTGGACCTGCATACCGGATTATTCTACCGACGACAGCCCGCCTTCCCAGGCACGGATTATGCTTTGTATACAGTGATTATTCTATGGATAAAGACCAACACTGCCGTGTGTTGGAAACCCCCCCCCGGAGAGGACGACAGGTGAGGAGACGCTCTACACGACGAGGTCGCCTCACGTCTCTCCATCGTGGACCGGAGGAAGCCGGCCCACAGAGAGTCCAACTGCTTTCATCTGTGGATCGAGGATCGCTGAGGCACCGAGCCGCACAACCGTGGGTTCTCCCAGGATACCCTCGGCCAGACGGATACAGCCAGACTCTACCCCCCCCCCCCCCCCTTTCTCCAGTTGTCTTACAAGCGACCGGAATCCCCCCCTAGTGTATCCAGTTCTATAATCATTAAAGTATCATTGCTATTATTCCTTAAATATTCCAGGTTGTATATTTACCGCCTGCGCCACCAGAGATTGGACGTTCTCTATTGATATACCAACGAATACTCATTTGCCATAAAAGTGCATCCTATTTCAAATCATAAATGTAATTAAGTGATTGCTCTACATACCTTTTGCTATGTATTAATTATTATTAAACGCAGACTTTCGACTTGGTACATTTGTGTTGGATCGTTTCATCTACGTGGGAGTGTTTACCATAATTATTTATGCCTAGTACTGGGTGGCCAGAGTCTAAAGTACAAGAGGTAGTGGTAGTAAGTATCATATCTAACAATACAGTCAGGGAATTGTACCCCTCAGTTACACTTATCATTACAGTTGTCATCATAATTATTATTGCCATTGCCTCTGTCATCATCAATATAATTATTGTTATCATTCAGATCATCATCATCATCATCATCATCATGATGTCATTATTTTTGTTATCATTATCGTCATCATCACATTCATCACCTTTGTCATTGTCTGTATCATCATCAACATGATCATCATCGATATCAACCCATTAATGATCAACTTGTCCATCTATCCCACAATGCAAAGCATAACATTTGCAACAATAATACAAAAATATTTAAATAAGATTTGCAATAAAACTAGGGCTGTCCCCTCATAGTCGATGTGGGTCGGTTTGGTCATAGTTGAGCAAGACTTTGCTAGTTGATTAATCAAGCCTTTTTTCCATGGTTATTGAGTTATTTCTTTTTAGTTTAGTTTAGTTTATTCAGCATGTTTAAAGACATACAAAGAACAAATAAAAAAAGAAATTTAGATTTTATTTTATTTTATTGGATTTTATTTAATTACGGATCCCCATTAGCTGGTGCCATGGCAACCAGCTAGTCTTCCTGGGGTCCACACAAAAAAACATACAAAAACAATTATTATTGCAAAACAGAATTATTAAAAGTCAGTACTCAACACACAATGCACAATGAAACTAACAATTAAGATGGCTAAAATTACATGCAAGCAAAGAAACAGAAAACAAAAAACAAAACAAAATACTTTACAGTGCCAAACACAATTCATGAATCTTTTTAAGAATTGCTTTCAGAATGCTCATCAATGTTACTAAAACATCAATTTCACCATACCTTTAACTCATTGGGCGCCATACCCGAGATTGGTGTGGATACACCTATTCTCTCTTTTCTTTTTGCAAGGGCCCCTCCTCCTCGGAGACAGAGCGACAAAGCAATCGCCTCGAGTTTTTTTTGCCTGAAGCCTATTTCCTGTATACACGAGTATAGACATATACACAGGTAATCGCGATGGCGATGCGATCACTGGGAATTCTCCTTTAAGGAATACCTTCTGGCTAAGGTAAGGTATACTCTATGTCTATTTTACCGAACCTGAAACATGTTTCTGTAACGATCACAGTGTCGTGTTTTACTGGACGTAAAACATGCTCGACAAACACGATCGCAGTTTCTAGTTAGAACGACCCCCCCCCCCCTTGATGATTTTGTGAAGACACATGTGTACATGGTATATACCTTTGATTTGGAAGTATTTGGGGTTTCAGGCGATCAATCAGAACGATTTGGGCTTATTGCATATAATCTCCATGAAAAATTACTTGATTATTTTGGAAAGGTGCGATGTTTAGCATCTAGCGTGTAACAAACTACGGTGTGTAGAAATAAACTGATAAGTCAGTAATGGACTATGAACAATGCCTGTCAAAAGAGCCATATATTGTCTCCATTGCTATAATACAGAACACACGATGGGTCTGCAAACATCGCTAAAATGGTCAATAATGCTGGCGCCAGGCGGTACAGATGGGGAAAGTCGGTGGCCACCAAAGAGTTAAACACAAACCAACATTATGTTAGCTTTCTGAGAGACCTCCACTATAAACAGAACATACATTATCTATCTACGTTCAATTAGTCGACTAATCTGTCCTAGACAAAAGCATTAGAGTGCCAAATGTTACAGTGAAAACTACATAGTGTTAGTCAAAGAATGGTCTTTGATTCTTTGATTAACAGTAGGCTACCTAGAGTTGGATGCAACATTTGGTAGCTGACAGTAGCTCTAGTTTTTGGTAGCTATGTTAGTGCTAATGCTAGCTAACAACAAAAGAGGTGTTAGAAACTTTGCAATGTGGGATTAGATTAGGAGGACTGAGTCGCGTCATTACTGGATGCATAATTTAATACAGTCCGCCGTAAATGGCTCTGTATTTTTTCGTGAAGACCTTTAATAGGTATGCGCCGCTTAAGAGATTTAGAATGAAAGGAATTGTCCTGTTGGTTCTTGGTTCTCTCAGGAGTTGGCAGCCTTGTTTAACCCTTTCACTACCACACTACCAAAGGGTTAACCCTTTCACAACCACACTACAGAAGGTTAACCCTTTCACTAACCCCGGTTAACCGTCTGTAGTGTGGTAGTGAAAGGTTAACCCTCTGTAGTGTGGTAGTGAAAGGGTTAAAGAAAGAAACAGTGCCTGGTCTCGTGCCAGACTGTCAAGAGACACTTCATATTGGCTGTCACTCAAACATATTCGAAATCAATGCACCTCTGCAGTGAGAAAAGCCAAGTCAGATGACTTAAAAATAAAAGTATGGCCAATTTCTGGAAAGCAGTTCATTTGTATAAAAACAAACCCACAAACTCTCTGCCTACCCATATCAAGTATCGTGACAGATTACGGTGAGTGATTTCGAACCTAAATTAGATTTGCCTAGCATAACACAGGCACTTTGGGGATGCAGGGCATTTGTTTGATAAGATCTACACAGGGCCTGCCCTGGCTGCTGCTGATGGTATGCTCAATGGACCATGCCCTCCTCTAATACCTTCACCCCTAGTGTTGTATGAGAAGCATTGCAAGCAATTGATACCAGGAGTTCAAGTGGGGAGGATAAATTGTATTCCTTTTTTTACTAGAAGAAAGCAGGAAGCCGGACCAGCACTCTCAGATTCAAAAAGTTTTAATCGAGGCGGTCAGGTGGCGTAGCGGAGATTGTGCTTGTCACCAATGCAAGAGGCTGCGGTCTCGATTCCCGGAGAGTCAGCATTGCCTTGGCTCGGGCTGATCGCTATACTAACTCGTTTGGCTGAGTTAGGGGGAGGGGAGCCGTGGGTGGGTTCTGGGCGTTGTGGACAGCGACCCTTACAGTTCGGTCAGGGGCGCCTGCTCAGCGAAGGTAGGATCTGGTGAGAGGTAGTGCGGCCTCCCACGTGTTACACTCTCCCAGTGAGAATCTGCGCGGCCAGGCTGGCTGCCCGCTGGCTGCACATGCGTCGGAGGAAAGCATGTGACAGTCTCCGGCCTCTCGGACCAACAGTAGGGTAAAGTGCGCAACAACCAGGAAGGGGGTTGGGAATTGGCATAACGACTAACAGTGGGATGGGAGAAAAATCGGAAAAAAGGAGGGGGAAAAAGATAAAAAAAAAAAAAATTTAATCGCAGCCTTGAACAAACATCTTTTGGAGCAAAAGCTCCTTTGTCAGTGTTAGTGGCTAGCAACGATAGCTTGTAAATATGGGGGCTATATACAAGGTAGGCAGGAAGTGACATCATTGCCAGTGATGGGCAGTAGCTTGCTACAAGTAGCGAAGCTACATAGCTTAACTACAATTCTCAGTAGCGTGCTGGTAGCTCGCTACTTTTTAACCAGGGTAGCGGTCTCTGTAGCGGAGCTGTTTATAGAACGAAGTAGTAACGTAGCGACGAGAAATGTTACACGCTACTTTCGCAGTCTAGACAGGAAGATCTGCGAGGAGAAAAAAAAAATCCCTGTAAAAAACCCACTATGATTGGTTGGTTTGTTTAGATATGAGTGACGACTCACGATTGGGTATGGTAGGCCAAAATATTACGGGTAGGCCAATCAGAGGCAGGATAGGGCGGGACTCCAGGCCGCAAACCAGGAAGTGAAAATCTAAACGCAGACCACTGAATGAGAATGAATGGATGAATTTACAATAACAGCGCGAAATAATGGCAGAGGGATTTGATGTTTCCACTGATGGCATTGATGAAGATGATGTCAACAACAATAACAACACTGCATCTCCATGGCCCTACCTGGACACGTTTATGAGTTTGACTGAAAAAACGCCTAAAACATATGTGTTTAGGTGTTTATTGTGTCAACCAAAAACGAAGCTGCTCTCGACGTCCCACACGTCCAATACTAACTTGAGAACACATATTCAGGTGAGCTGATGAAAACCCTTACTGTCTTTACATAAACATTGTCAACTGTTCCCAAACAGCACACAAGTCAGTGCACTTTTTATCAACAGCTTTAACTAACAGTCTGTCTGAGATAGGCTAGCTGCTATGAACAATATTATTGATTGATTGATTGAAAAGTGTATTAACAGATTGCAGAATGGGTACAGTACAGTACAGCTCAATACATACAATTGTTAAGGGGATGCAGACCAGAGAAAGACTTTCGTCTTGTTTACATCAGGGTCCCCCATTTTCAATTCATCATAACATATATGACACACACGACATACAGATAGACAGTACTGCTACATCTATACATTTATGACTATCAGATTTGCAAATACAGTACTGTTTGTGATACAAAAAGTGTCCAGAAAAAGAGTGTATATACATTTGACGTAGAAACTGTACATGGAGGAGGTTGGGTTGGTGGGGTTGGTGGGTGGGGCTGTACATTGGGGGGGGGGGGGGGGGGGGGGTGTTGGGGTAGGGGGACACTGTACACTGTACATTGGGGGGTGGAGAAAAGAAAAAAATAGGGAAAAGATCGTCCTAGACCAGTGGTTCTCAACCTGTGGCCATGGAATGTTTTGTGAGTTACATATCTAGCAGCCAAGGATAGTATTGTTTGTCTAGCAGTGTCAAGCTTGAGTGTTATACTCTGAGTACATACTGTAGTAGTATAGTTCCAATGCCGATTACCCATGCTGCTTATTTCCGTACTTAAGAATGTATAAATGTTACATAGGATTTCGTTAATGTCTATTTTGTAGACAAATGTTTCTTGCACTTTTTCTTTGGCCAGGTTATTGTCATTTTGTTACTGTGGTTTTGAGTTGAAACAGTAGTTTATCCTGTGCTGAAAAGTCTCCATTCCAATAGAGGGAGTATATATTTGTGTTTATTTTATTATTGTTTCACTGCCTTTTATTTATTACGTTTCCACAGTCTTTCCTCATGTTAAAAGGATGACACAAAAAGCCAGACCGAGGGCTTGTTTCAGTTTTATAATAAACAATCAAACTGAGCTATTTTTTTGCCTGCCTATTTGTTTGGTGTAAACTTGATCACAAAGTAAAAAAAAAAAAAAAAAAAGTAGTGCCGATGTAGCTAGCTATTTTAGCCATGTTCTTGTAGTGTAGCTTGCTACATTTCTCTGGGGATAGCTTCCATTGTAGTTTAGCTATATTTAATCGAGAGTAACTTGTAGTGTAGCTTGCTACATTTTCCAAGTAGCTTGCCCATCACTGATCATTGCAGGTGAGCCTGGAATTGCTAGTCAACTTTGACCGTAGGAACTCCAAAGTAAGGACATTATAATCTAATATGTTATAATGTGCAGTAAACTCAAATTAAATACAAATAAAAACCAGTTTCTGGAGTTCCTACGGTCAAAGTTGACTAGCAATTCCAGGCTCACCTGCAATGATGTCACTTCCTGCCTACCTTGTACAGTATATAGCCCCCATCTTTACAAGCTATCGTTGCTAGCCACTAACACTGACGAAAGAGCTTTTGCTCCAAAACATGTTTGTTCAAGGCTGCGATTAAAACTTTTTGAATCTGAGAGTGTTGGTCCGGCTTCCTGCTTTCTTCTATTTAATCTTCGGGATTTCAGCACCCAGTGTCAGATATTGAGAATGCGGTCTATCTTGACTTTCATTCCTTTTTTATTAAAATCTCTGCTCCAATTATTAACAATTAACTCATATATTTAATCTTTCCATTTTAGGAGGTAATTTCCCTAGAATTTGGAAAACAGAACCCTTTATATAAAGGTGGTGGATAAACAAGAGTCTTGGAATCATTAGTGAACAACCAAGCCTTTTCTCTCAATTTATTTAGTTTTAAGCACCGATCTGGTTTTAGAGCAAATCATAGTACTGTACTATAGCTGTCACCTTAGTCAATAATGATTTAATAACTGCATTAGATCATAGAAAACACTGCCCTCTTTGTTGACCTGTCTAAAGCATTTGACACAGTTGACCATCATTGCAAAAACTAGGTAATATTGGTCTTTATGACTGGAATAGTGGCTCATGACTGGTTCTGTGACTATTGAGGCGTCAGTGTGTGAAAAGTGATGCCCAGTTTTTGCAAGTGGGCCTACCGCAAGGTACAATTTTGGGTCCAGTCTTCTTCACCGCTTATATAAACAATATAGTCTCTACGTTGAATGGTTGTCTGTGTGTGTGTGTGTGTGTGTGTGTGTGTGTGTGTGTGTGTGTGTGTGTGTGTGTGTGTGTGTGTGTGTGTGTGTGTGTGTGTGTGTGTGTGTGTGTGTGTGTGTGTGTGTATGTGTGCGTGTGTATGTATGTGCGTGTGCATGTGTGTGTGCGTGTATCTCACCTGTGCCATAGAGCCAGAGACGGGGGAGAGGATGAAGACGTCCTGCATACTGGGGACGTCCATCTTGGACATGCCCAGGGTTCCAATAGGGGTGGGGGAAGTACTGGTGGGACTGGTGGGGATGGGCTGAGATAGAGAGAGGGAGAGAGAGAGAGAGAGAGAGAGAGAGAGAGAGAGAGAGAGAGAGAGAGAGAGAGAGAGAGAGAGAGAGAGAGAGAGAGAGAGAAGAAGACTATTGAAAACACTGCATGACGGTATCATTCTAGTGTAATTGGAGGCAGGTAAGGGGTGTCGGGGGTACTCTTTT
>NC_140180.1:72617123-72631900 GCF_963971535.1 Notolepis coatsorum | reverse complement strand
ACACACACACACACACACACACACACACACACACACACACACACACACACACACACACACACACACACACACACACACACACACACACACACACACACACACACACACACACACACACACACACACACACACACACACACACACACACACACACACACACACACACACACACACACACACACACACACACACACACACACACACACACACACACACACACACACACACACACCACACACACACACACACACACACACACACACACACACACACACACACACACACACACACACACACACACACACACACACACACACACACACACACACACACACACACACACACACACACACACACACACACACACACACACACACACACACACACACACACACACACACACACACACACACACACACACACACACACACACACACACACACACACACACACACACACACACACACACACACACACACACACACACCACACACACACACACACACACAACACACACACACACACACACACACACACACACACACACACACACACACACACACACACACACACACACACACACACCTCAAATCACCATAGCTGCCTCACTGCTAAAAATAAACAGCCACACCTGTGCACTACTCACGTACACAGTTCCTACACAAGTGCCACACCTGGGAGCCGTAAAGCTGCCAGCAGTTTTGCCTGTCTTTGCCAAAGCTGCCATTATGCAGTGTGACTACCCCTGTGTTTCAGTCTGACTACCCTGTGTTTCAGTCTGACTACCCCTGTGTTTCAGTCTGACTACCCCCGTGTTTCAGCCTGACTACCCCTGTGTTTCAGTCTGACTACCCCCGTGTTTCAGTCTGACTACCCCTGTGTTTCAGTCTCACTACCCCTGTGTTTCAGTCTGACTACCCCCGTGTTTCAGCCTGACTACCTCTGTGTTTCAGTCTGACTACCCCTGTGTTTCAGTCTGACTACCCCTGTGTTTCAGTCTCACTACCCCTGTGTTTCAGTCTGACTACCCCTGTGTTTCAGCCTGACTACCCCTGTGTTTCAGTCTGACTACCCCCGTGTTTTCAGCCTGACTACCCCTGTGTTTCAGTCTGACTACCCCCGTGTTTCAGTCTGACTACCCCTGTGTTTCAGTCTGACTACCCCTGTGTTTCAGTCTCACTACCCCTGTGTTTCAGCCTGACTACCCCTGTGTTTCAGTCTCACTACCCCTGTGTTTCAGTCTGACTACCCCTGTGTTTCAGCCTGACTACCCCTGTGTTTCAGTCTGACTACCCCTGTGTTTCAGTCTCACTACCCTGTGTTTCAGCCTGACTACCCCCTGTGTTTCAGCCTGACTACCCCTGTGTTTCAGTCTCACTACCCCTGTGTTTCAGTCTGACTACCCCTGTGTTTCAGTCTGACTACCCCTGTGTTTCAGTCTGACTACCTCTGTGTTTCAGTCTGACTACCCCTGTGTTTCAGCCTGACTACCCCTGTGTTTCAGTCTGACTACCCCCGTGTTTCAGCCTGACTACCCCTGTGTTTCAGTCTGACTACCCCCGTGTTTCAGTCTGACTACCCCTGTGTTTCAGTCTGACTACCCCTGTGTTTCAGTCTCACTACCCCTGTGTTTCAGCCTGACTACCCCTGTGTTTCAGTCTGACTACCCCTGTGTTTCAGTCTGACTACCCCTGTGTTTTCAGTCTGACTACCCCTGTGTTTCAGTCTCACTACCCCTGTGTTTCAGTCTGACTACCCCTGTGTTTCAGCCTGACTACCCCTGTGTTTCAGTCTGACTACCCCTGTGTTTCAGTCTCACTACCCCTGTGTTTCAGCCTGACTACCCCTGTGTTTCAGTCTGACTACCTCTGTGTTTCAGTCTGACTACCCCTGTGTTTCAGTCTGACTACCCCTGTGTTTCAGTCTGACTACCTCTGTGTTTCAGTCTCACTACCCCTGTGTTTCAGTCTGACTACCCCTGTGTTTCAGTCTGACTACCCCTGTGTTTCAGTCTGACTACCCCTGTGTTTCAGTCTGACTACCCCCTGTGTTTCAGTCTCACTACCCCTGTGTTTCAGTCTCACTACCCCTGTGTTTCAGTCTGACTACCCCTGTGTTTCAGTCTGACTACCCCTGTGTTTCAGTCTGACTACCCCTGTGTTTCAGTCTGACTACCCCTGTGTTTCAGTCTGACTACCCCTGTGTTTCAGCCTGACTACCGCTGTGTTTCAGTGTGACTACCCCTGTGTTTCAGTCTCACTACCCCTGTGTTTCAGTGTGACTACCCTGTGTTTCAGTCTCACTACCCCTGTGTTTCAGTGTGACTACCCCTGTTCTTCAGACCAGTGTTTGTAAAGTCACGCCACCCTGCGCTATGCAGTCCCACTGGGCCCAATTGGTGAGAAAGCCCCTCTCTCTAACAAGGATGGATGGAGAGAAGAGATGCTGTGGTTCTAATGAGCAGATGCATGGTAAGAGAGAGGACTCCTTAGATTTAGAGAGAGAGAGAGAGAGAGAGAGAGAGAGAGGGAGAGAGAAGGAGAGAGAAGGAGAGAGACAGGGCTAGAGGGAGGGAGAGGGAGGGAGGGGAAAGAGGGAATGAAAGAGAGAGAGCAAAAGGGAGGGAGAACGAGAGGGGAGAGAGAGAGAGAGAAAGAGAGGAGTATATGGGGAGAGATGGAGGGAGATAAAGGGATGCAGAGACAGAGAGAGAGATAAAGGGTGGGAGAATGAGAGAGAAGAGTATATGGGGAGAGAGGGAACGAGAGAAAGGGACACAGAGACAGAGAGAGAAAGGGTGGGAGAATGAGAGAGGAGAGAGAGACACAGAGACACACAGAGAGAGAGAGAGAGAGAGAGAGAGAGAGAGAGAGAGAGAGAGAGAGAGAGAGAGAGAGAGAGAGAGAGGTGAAGTATAAGGGAAGGAAGCCAGTATTAAAGTGCTGACTGTAGTGTTTCCTTGTGGGGCCGAGCGGTTGGTCTCCAGCTCACAGCACTAGTCAAGTCATTGATTAGCTACACTGGTCTGGAGGCATCCGCAGAGGCCACACACACACACACACACACACACACACACACACACACACACACACACACACACACACACACACACACACACACACACACACACACACACACACACACACACACACACACACACACACACACACACACACACACACACACACACACACACACACACACACACACACACACACACACACACACACACACACACACACACACACACACACACACACACACACACACACACACACACACACACACACACACACACACACACACACACACACACACACACACACACACACACACACACACACACACACACACACACACACACACACACACACACACACACACACACACACACACACACACACACACACACACACACACACACACACACACACACACACACACACACACACACACACACACACACACACACACACACACACACACACACACACACACACACACACACACACACACACACACACACACACACACACACACACACACACACACACACACACACACACACACACACACAATAAGGCTCTGACCTTATTGAAGGAGAACCACCATACATCATACATGTACACGCACACGCACTTTTGCCGTATACCACAGTTAAACCACCTGCGCTATGTAGCCTATGTACTTGTTCATGAAAAAAGATTTGTTTCTTCCACCACAGAGGTGGGTTGAGCTGGGCTGACCGAGAGAAACCTGTCTCCACGGCGAAGCAAGAAACACAAGCTCTTCTGGTGGAGCAGGACCAGCGCCACAAAATGTATACAACTCTACTGTCTCGCTTCATACAATGTGAAAGTTACCTTGAAGAATCTTTTTTTTGTTTACTTTCAAGGTGCAGTTACCTCTCATGGCCACAGGGTGCTAAGCTTCCATAGTACAGCCTCTTCTTTCCTAATCAAGGCCAATTTATGGCTGTTCCGCTATGCAAATAGAGAGAGGAGAGAGAGAGAGAGAGAGAGAGAGAGAGAGAGAGAGAGAGAGAGAGACAGAGAAGGAGGGAGAGATGGAGAGAGGGAAAGAGAGAGAGAGAGAGAGAGAGAGAGAGAGAGAGAGAGAGAGAGAGAGAGAGAGAGAGAGAGACAGAGAGAGAGAGAGAGAGAGAGAGAGAGACAGAGAAGGGAGGGAGACCTACCAAAATAGTAATAGAGCATAAACTGCTGCCGGATATACTTCTCAATCCTCAAGGGTCTTCATTATCTTCCCAGATGCTGTTACCTCATAATCACGTTGCCTCTTCAAACAATCACTTTGTTATTTGAACAACATTTTGCCTCAAAAGAGGAAACGCCACTAAAAGAGACTGTACATCTGTGTCCCGTTCCTGGAGGGCGGGGGGGGGGGGGGGGGCTCATACATAGACATGAGGCCCCAGTGAGCTAAATATGTGGATAGGCCTACGTAATGAGCACTATAACACCATGTAATGAGCACTATAACACCACGTAATGAGCACTATAACACCATGTAATGAGCACTATAACACCACGTAATGAGCACTATAACACCATGTAATGAGCACTATAACACCATGTAATGAGCACTATAACACCACGTAATGAGCACTATAACACCATGTAATGAGCACTATAACACCACGTAATGAGCACTATAACACCACGTAATGAGCACTATAACACCACGTAATGAGCACTATAACACCACGTAATGAGCACTATAACACCATGTAATGAGCACTATAACACCATGTAATGAGCACTATAACACCACGTAATGAGCACTATAACACCATGTAATGAGCACTATAACACCACGTAATGAGCACTATAACACCACGTAATGAGCACTATAACACCACGTAATGAGCACTATAACACCACGTAATGAGCACTATAACACCACGTAATGAGCACTATAACACCATGTAATGAGCACTATAACACCACGTAATGAGCACTATAACACCACATAACACCACGTAATGAGCACTATAACACCACGTAATGAGCACTATAACACCACGTAATGAGCACTATAACACCACGTAATGAGCACTATAACACCATGTAATGAGCACCATAACACCACATAATGAGCACTATAACACCATGTAATGAGCACCATAACACCATGTAATGAGCACTATAACACCATGTAATGAGCACTATAACACCACGTAATGAGCACTATAACACCACGTAATGAGCACTATAACACCATGTAATGAGCACTATAACACCACGTAATGAGCACTATAACACCACGTAATGAGCACGATAACACCACGTAATGAGCACTATAACACTATAACACCATGTAATGAGCACTATAACACCATGTAATGAGCACTATAACACCACGTAATGAGCACTATAACACCACATAATGAGCACTATAACACCACATAATGAGCACTATAACACCACGTAATGAGCACTATAACACCACGTAATGAGCACTATAACACCACGTAATGAGCACTATAACACCACGTAATGAGCACTATAACACCACGTAATGAGCACTATAACACCACGTAATGAGCACTATAACACCACATAATGAGCACTATAACACCACATAATGAGCACTATAACACCACGTAATGAGCACTATAACACCACGTAATGAGCACTATAACACCACGTAATGAGCACTATAACACCACGTAATGAGCACTATAACACCACATAATGAGCACCATAACACCAGGTAATGAGCACAATAACGTAATGAGCACTATAACACCATGTAATGAGCACCATAACACCACGTAATGAGCACTATAACACCATGTAATGAGCACTATAACACCATGTAATGAGCACTATAACACCACGTAATGAGCACTATAACACCATGTAATGAGCACTATAACACCATGTAATGAGCACTATAACACCACGTAATGAGCACTATAACACCACGTAATGAGCACTATAACACCATGTAATGAGCACTATAACACCATGTAATGAGCACTATAACACCACGTAATGAGCACTATAACACCACGTAATGAGCACTATAACACCATGTAATGAGCACTATAACACCATGTAATGAGCACAATAACGTAATGAGCACTATAACACCATGTAATGAGCACTATAACACCATGTAATGAGCACAATAACGTAATGAGCACTATAACACCACGTAATGAGCACTATAACACCATGTAATGAGCACTATAACACCATGTAATGAAGCACTATAACACCATGTAATGAGCACTATAACGTAATGAGCACTATAACACCACATAATGAGCACTATAACACCATGTAATGAGCACTATAACACCACGTAATGAGCACTATAACACCATGTAATGAACACTATAACACCATGTAATGAGCACTATAACACCATGTAATGAGCACTATAACACCATGTAATGAACACTATAACACCATGTAATGAGCACTATAACACCACGTAATGAACACTATAACACCATGTAATGAGCACTATAACGTAATGAGCACTATAACACCATGTAATGAGCACCATAACGTAATGAGCACTATAACACCATGTAATGAGCACTATAACACCATGTAATGAGCACTATAACACCACGTAATGAGCACTATAACACCACGTAATGAGCACTATAACACCACGTAATGAGCACTATAACACCACGTAATGAGCACTATAACACCACATAATGAGCACTATAACACCATGTAATGAGCACTATAACACCATGTAATGAGCACTATAACACCACATAATGAGCACTATAACACCACGTAATGAGCACTATAACACCATGTAATGAGCACTATAACACCATGTAATGAGCACTATAACACCACGTAATGAGCACTATAACACCATGTAATGAGCACTATAACACCACGTAATGAGCACTATAACACCACATAATGAGCACTATAACACCACGTAATGAGCACTATAACACCATGTAATGAGCACTATAACACCACATAATGAGCACTATAACACCATGTAATGAGCACTATAACACCACGTAATGAGCACTATAACACCACGTAATGAGCACTATAACACCATGTAATGAGCACTATAACACCACGTAATGAGCACTATAACACCACGTAATGAGCACTATAACACCACGTAATGAGCACTATAACACCACGTAATGAGCACAATAACGTAATGATCACTATAACACCATGTAATGAGCACTATAACACCACGTAATGAGCACTATAACACCATGTAATGAGCACTATAACACCACGTAATGAGCACTATAACACCACGTAATGAGCACCATAACACCACGTAATGAGCACTATAACACCACATAATGAGCACTATAACACCATGTAATGAGCACTATAACACCACGTAATGAGCACTATAACACCACGTAATGAGCACTATAACACCACATAATGAGCACTATAACACCACGTAATGAGCACTATAACACCACGTAATGAGCACTATAACACCACGTAATGAGCACAATAACGTAATGAGCACTATAACACCACATAATGAGCACTATAACACCATGTAATGAGCACCATAACACCACGTAATGAGCACTATAACACCACGTAATGAGCACTATAACACCATGTAATGAGCACTATAACACTACGTAATGAGCACTATAACACCACGTAATGAGCACTATAACACCACATAATGAGCACTATAACACCATGTAATGAGCACCATAACACCATGTAATGAGCACTATAACACCACGTAATGAGCACTATAACACCACATAATGAGCACTATAACACCACGTAATGAGCACTATAACACCACGTAATGAGCACTATAACACCACGTAATGAGCACTATAACACCATGTAATGAGCACTATAACACCATGTAATGAGCACTATAACACCATGTAATGAGCACTATAACACCATGTAATGAGCACTATAACACCATGTAATGAGCACTATAACACCATGTAATGAGCACAATAACGTAATGAGCACTATAACACCATGTAATGAGCACTATAACACCATGTAATGAGCACAATAACGTAATGAGCACTATAACACCACGTAATGAGCACTATAACACCATGTAATGAGCACTATAACACCATGTAATGAGCACTATAACACCACGTAATGAGCACTATAACACCACGTAATGAGCACTATAACACCACGTAATGAGCACTATAACACCATGTAATGAGCACTATAACGTAATGAGCACTATAACACCATGTAATGAGCACCATAACGTAATGAGCACTATAACACCATGTAATGAGCACTATAACACCATGTAATGAGCACTATAACACCATGTAATGAGCACTATAACACCACGTAATGAGCACTATAACACCACGTAATGAGCACTATAACACCACGTAATGAGCACTATAACACCACGTAATGAGCACTATAACACCACGTAATGAGCACTATAACACCACATAATGAGCACTATAACACCATGTAATGAGCACTATAACACCACGTAATGAGCACTATAACACCATGTAATGAGCACTATAACACCACGTAATGAGCACTATAACACCACATAATGAGCACTATAACACCATGTAATGAGCACTATAACACCACGTAATGAGCACTATAACACCATGTAATGAGCACTATAACACCACATAATGAGCACTATAACACCATGTAATGAGCACTATAACACCACGTAATGAGCACTATAACACCACGTAATGAGCACTATAACACCATGTAATGAGCACTATAACACCACGTAATGAGCACTATAACACCACGTAATGAGCACTATAACACCACGTAATGAGCACAATAACGTAATGATCACTATAACACCATGTAATGAGCACTATAACACCACGTAATGAGCACTATAACACCATGTAATGAGCACTATAACACCACGTAATGAGCACTATAACACCACGTAATGAGCACCATAACACCACGTAATGAGCACTATAACACCACATAATGAGCACTATAACACCATGTAATGAGCACTATAACACCACGTAATGAGCACTATAACACCACGTAATGAGCACTATAACACCACATAATGAGCACTATAACACCACGTAATGAGCACTATAACACCACGTAATGAGCACTATAACACCACGTAATGAGCACAATAACGTAATGAGCACTATAACACCACATAATGAGCACTATAACACCATGTAATGAGCACCATAACACCACGTAATGAGCACTATAACACCACGTAATGAGCACTATAACACCATGTAATGAGCACTATAACACTACGTAATGAGCACTATAACACCACGTAATGAGCACTATAACACCACATAATGAGCACTATAACACCATGTAATGAGCACCATAACACCATGTAATGAGCACTATAACACCACGTAATGAGCACTATAACACCACATAATGAGCACTATAACACCACGTAATGAGCACTATAACACCACGTAATGAGCACTATAACACCACGTAATGAGCACTATAACACCATGTAATGAGCACTATAACACCATGTAATGAGCACTATAACACCATGTAATGAGCACTATAACACCATGTAATGAGCACTATAACACCACGTAATGAGCACTATAACACCATGTAATGAGCACTATAACACCATGTAATGAGCACTATAACACCATGTAATGAGCACTATAACACCATGTAATGAGCACTATAACACCATGTAATGAGCACTATAACACCATGTAATGAGCACTATAACACTACGTAATGAGCACTATAACACCATGTAATGAGCACTATAACACCATGTAATGAGCACTATAACACCACGTAATGAGCACTATAACACCACGTAATGAGCACTATAACACCATGTAATGAGCACTATAACACCACGTAATGAGCACTATAACACCATGTAATGAGCACTATAACACTACGTAATGAGCACTATAACACCATGTAATGAGCACTATAACACCATGTAATGAGCACTATAACACTACGTAATGAGCACTATAACACCACGTAATGAGCACTATAACACCATGTAATGAGCACTATAACACCACGTAATGAGCACTATAACACCATGTAATGAGCACTATAACACCATGTAATGAGCACTATAACACCATGTAATGAGCACTATAACACCATGTAATGAGCACTATAACACCATGTAATGAGCACTATAACACCATGTAATGAGCACTATAACACCATGTAATGAGCACTATAACACCATGTAATGAGCACTATAACACTACGTAATGAGCACTATAACACCACGTAATGAGCACTATAACACCATGTAATGAGCACTATAACACCATGTAATGAGCACTATAACACCATGTAATGAGCACTATAACACCATGTAATGAGCACTATAACACCACGTAATGAGCACTATAACACCATGTAATGAGCACTATAACACTACGTAATGAGCACTATAACACCATGTAATGAGCACTATAACACCATGTAATGAGCACTATAACACTACGTAATGAGCACTATAACACCACATAATGAGCACTATAACACCATGTAATGAGCACTATAACACCATGTAATGAGCACTATAACACCACGTAATGAGCACTATAACACCACGTAATGAGCACTATAACACCATGTAATGAGCACTATAACACCACGTAATGAGCACTATAACACCATGTAATGAGCACTATAACACTACGTAATGAGCACTATAACACCATGTAATGAGCACTATAACACCATGTAATGAGCACTATAACACCACGTAATGAGCACTATAACACCATGTAATGAGCACTATAACACCACGTAATGAGCACTATAACACCATGTAATGAGCACCATAACACCATGTAATGAGCACTATAACACCACGTAATGAGCACTATAACACCACGTAATGAGCACTATAACACCATGTAATGAGCACTATAACACCACGTAATGAGCACTATAACACCACGTAATGAGCACTATAACACCACATAATGAGCACTATAACACCATGTAATGAGCACTATAACACCACGTAATGAGCACTATAACACCATGTAATGAGCACTATAACACCATGTAATGAGCACTATAACACCATGTAATGAGCACTATAACACCACGTAATGAGCACTATAACACCATGTAATGAGCACCATAACACCACGTAATGAGCACTATAACACCATGTAATGAGCACTATAACACCACGTAATGAGCACTATAACACCATGTAATGAGCACTATAACACCACGTAATGAGCACTATAACACCACATAATGAGCACTATAACACCATGTAATGAGCACTATAACACCACGTAATGAGCACTATAACACCACCTAATGAGCACTATAACACCACGTAATGAGCACTATAACACCATGTAATGAGCACTATAACACCACGTAATGAGCACTATAACACCACGTAATGAGCACTATAACACCACGTAATGAGCACTATAACACCACGTAATGAGCACTATAACACCACGTAATGAGCACTATAACACCACGTAATGAGCACTATAACACCATGTAATGAGCACTATAACACCACATAATGAGCACTATAACACCACATAATGAGCACTATAACACCATGTAATGAGCACTATAACACCACGTAATGAGCACTATAACACCACGTAATGAGCACTATAACACCACGTAATGAGCACCATAACACCATGTAATGAGCACTATAACACCATGTAATGAGCACTATAACACCACGTAATGAGCACTATAACACCATGTAATGAGCACTATAACACCACGTAATGAGCACTATAACACCACATAATGAGCACTATAACACCACGTAATGAGCACTATAACACCACGTAATGAGCACTATAACACCACGTAATGAGCACTATAACACCACGTAATGAGCACCATAACACCATGTAATGAGCACTATAACACCACGTAATGAGCACTATAACACCACGTAATGAGCACTATAACACTACGTAATGAGCACTATAACACCACGTAATGAGCACTATAACACCACATAATGAGCACTATAACACCATGTAATGAGCACTATAACACCACATAATGAGCACTATAACACCACGTAATGAGCACTATAACGCCACGTAATGTGATTATTCAATATTCACTAATCTCGTTTTTAAATAGGGAGTCCCGGGAGACTCAAGTTGTCAGACGTAATGCTGATAGCTGTCAGAGGAACTAACCGGCCCTTTGCTGTGTTCTCGTAGAAAACAGAGCACTGTATCGACTGGAGAGTTCCCTCTGCACCCCCCCCCCCCCCTCCTTTCATCTTCCTCCCCCCCTCACTTTCCTAATTCCCTCTTTACATCTTCCTTCCCCTCCTCTCTCTCACTGTCTCTCTCTCCTCCAAGCTCTCCCTCGCTCGATTACCCCCCCCTACTCTGACTCATATCACTCCTCCTCTCCATCACTCCCTCTCCCTCCCTCCCTCTGTCGGTCTCCTCCCCCAGAGTGAGGGATCAGAGAGGGGAGATTCTAGTTGAGGAGGTAATGACGGGTTGGAGCTATAGGAGGGTGGCAGGGTGTGATCCGCGCCATCGCCCCGAGGGAGAGAGAGAGACAGAGATAACACACAGCTTTCTCATGTGTCAATCAGCTCTGCTGCCGGGCAATGCACGCAACAAACACACACACACATATATATATATATATATATACAAACACACACACATATACACACACACACACACACACACAAACACACACACACACACATACACACACACTATACACACACACTCGCACGAGAACACACCTTTGCAGACCAACATAAGGAGGAAACACTTTTTTTGCCTCTCAAAAGACACGTGTGTTTGAGTTTAAACAGGAAAAGCATCCGAATACATGGAACGCACTCGGTCACGTGGCTTCCACAAAGCACCGCTCCTCTCAAGATGGGCCAACATACGATGAGTGTTTTTGGAGTTGAAGATAATAGACCCTAAGCGGAATTGAATCTAAAAGTAGAACGCGGATTTACCATCTAAACGGAAACCCTCAGTGACTCACTTTAGTGGCAGACTGCAGACAAAGTGAGACAATCACACTGCTTTGGCCTAGATTATGTTGAGCAGAAGTCCTGATACAGTCCCAGATACAATGTCAAACACCTGCCAGACTGATTAGCCTATATATTAGCCATTAGCCTATATATTAGCCATTATCCTATATACGTATATTAGCCATTAGCCTATATATACCAACACAGTCACGAGACACAAAGCACCATGGCGACAACAGCAGTGGTGGTTGCAGATTCCATGCACCTCGACAAACTCTTCAACATGTCACAGAATGGAGAAATTTGCAGCATGTATACAGTGGGAAGCACATGTGGAACTACATTACCCAGGATTCCCTTTGAGTACAGTAAAAAAAATTATTTGGGGGCGGGGGCTAGCCGCGGTGACTCACCACTGTCTGGTGATTGACCTGGATCACTTCATCCCCCGCATGGATCTTCTTACACAGGTCTGCTGGAGACTGCAGAGGGGTGGATGATGGGGGGCAGAGGGGTGGATGATGGGGGGCAGAGGGGTGGATGATGGGGGGCAGAGGGGTGGATGATGGGGGGCAGAGGGGTGGATGATGGGGGGCGGAGGGAGCAAGGGAGGAAAGAATGGGGGAAAGGGAAGGAATAGAGGAATATAATTGAATGGATGGGAGGAGATATTGAGATGTAGATTATTTGAGAGAATTGTACATTTAAAATATAAACCCTTTGGACCAGGGGTTCATTATGGGCTAATACAAACATCATTTTGACAAGGAGGGCCCAAAATGTAACATGGGTTGTGGGTTGTAGGCCAAATAATGACTGAACATTGATTATTTAATAAAAGTAAATAACAGCATCTTAGGTCTAATATCGGTGTGTTTGTAATAGACAAGTTCATTTAAAAGACACCTTCTCAAATAGCTAAATTGCACCAAAATAGACCAAACTGAATATCTAATAATTCTTTAGAACACTTTGGAAGGTCTGAATTTTTGAAGGGCTGAATTTGGCCCTTAGTTATAGAATATATAACTGGGCACTGACAATTCAGAAACGTAGCACCTAGTAAAGTAAATATAACATTGTCTTAGTTCTTAAATCAATGTTTGTTCTCTGCAATCAAGTTATTTCAAAATCACTTCTCAAATATAAATAAATAGCTTACAAATAAATATAAAATAAAAGATTGTATCACATCCTGAAACACTTAGGGCGGGATCCACAAAGAATGGATTGCACAGTGCTAATTGCACCCTTACTTACAATTAATTATGAATTGAAAATGGGGGACCCTGATGTAAACAAGATGAAAGTATTTCTCTGGTCTGCATCCCCTTAACAATTGTGTGTATTGAGCCGTACTGTATTGTACCCATTCTGCAATCTGTTAATAACATTTTCAATCAATCAATCAATAATTTTCAATTCATAATGAATTGTAAGTAAGGGTGCAATTAGCACCGTGCAATCCATTCTTTGTGGATCCCGCCCTTAGGAGGGCCAAAAATACCTGAAAAGGGCTCGGGCAGCCTTGCTTTAGACTAAGAGCCATATAATCTTAGGTACATTTTACATATTCACTTGGCTGATGCTTTTAATAGTTTTAACATACATAATGTACAACTGAAAAATATACTGGCAGTTAAAGAAAGAAAAATTACATAGAAGGCTTCCACCTGAGTGCTGTAAGTTGTTGTTGATGGAGGATTTTGTTTGTAGCTACTACTATAGTGACTTGATGGAGGGTTTAGTTTGTAGCTACTGCTATAGTG
>NC_140180.1:72579623-72614623 GCF_963971535.1 Notolepis coatsorum | reverse complement strand
GCGTACAGGACCTCAGAGAAGCGCTCATTTTAGAGGTAAGAGCCACACTTTTGATTCCAGCCAATAGCGGAATTCTATGTAAGCAAACTAATGATATATCAACAGCTGGACCGGTTCACAGCTAGGCTACAGTGAAGTAAGCCCCAGTTTTCATATTTGAAATATGAGCACGTAGGCTGGTTGTGAGAGACGTCCAGGTGGTCGGCCTCACTATGAAGATGGCCGGGCTCAGTCTCTACTATAACACTGTGCCGTGTGCCGGAGACATCGCTTCCTGTACCTTTGAAGCGGATGCTGCATTGTTACAGTGGGTTATCAATCTGCCTAATGTCTGTAACTGACAGGCCTCTTAAAGGGGCACTTCACCAAATGAAAAGAAAACACTGCTGATTTATTTTGCACATAATCTCACACACATCCAAAGACTGTTTTGCACACATTCATTTAGTTTGACAGTTATTGAGTCCTTGTGTTGCGTTCATCACCGCCCCATGAAATGATGTAGATGAAAAAATTGCAATACCTTGTCTTTTTCGGTTGTTAAGTCTGATGCCACGCATGACGTATATTCATGTCCGGGGGCCAAACACTCCGCTTCAGACGGGGGGAGATACTAGGAGCACATACTGCAAACTGTTTATTTTTTTACTCCGATCTATTAAAACAATAAAGGACACAGCACTGAGCCTCAGCCAATGCAGGAAGCTTTGCCCCGGAAACCCCGGTTTATTGGAAGGTCGAAACGTCACAACTTAACCACCCAATAGGGACGGCTATCTTGTCATTTCATGGAGCTGTAATTAACACAAGGATTCAAATGTCCCAGATGACATCACTGGTGGCCATATTCAAACGCATTTACTCTCAATAACTGTCTAACTGTCTAAATAACTAAATTAATGTGTGCAAAATGGTTTAGAGTTTTTGGATGTGTGTGAGATTATGTGAAAGTCAAGATAGACCGCGCTCTCAATATATGACACTGGGTGCTGAAATCCAGAGGATTATATGGAAGAAAGCAGGAGGCTGGACCAGCACTCTCAGATTTAAAAAGTTTTAATGGCAGCCTATTGAACAGACATGTTTCGGAACAGGTGTTCCTTCTTCAGTGTTAATAGGCTAGCAATAGGCTTGTTCGAGATGGGATAGGCGGACGCAGATCTGCGCAGGTTTTACTACGGCCTCGCCAAGCGCGTTGCATGACGGTTAGAATGTTGTCCGATTTGCTCTGAAAATCTGACGAGGCGAGGCGCGGAACTCCCGCGGGAGCGAGCCGCGCGCAGCATTCAGAGCGAGGCTCCACAGTACCTCTAAGCCGGCTGCTCCCGGCTGGGAAGCGACTTGCTACGGTCGTGCAAAGCGCCTATTGGCTCAGAAAAGTTGTCAGTCACCAGCCATGTGACAGCCAGGGAGTTATGAGACGTTTGATTGATTGAAAACTTTATTATGTTATGCGTTATCAACTTATCATCATATCATCATGATAAACTTCAAGCTGTCAGACACACACACACACACACACATACAGCAGTGTGTTGTGTGTGCGTGCGGCCAGGAGCGCGCAACAAGATGGTATACATTATGGTATATGAATAGTATATTCCACTGTAGCAGTATATGGTGTGCTGTACATTTGAATCTGATCTAATTTTGCACACGGCCATCGCATTATAATGAGCTGGACAGGTGTGTAATGTGTGTGTGGTGACGTGAAAGCGTATCTGCCGCGCGAGACTAGGCGAGAGGCTCTCGTGAAATCGGCAGTGTCCGCCCTCTTAACTCCTCCCCCGGCTTCACTCGGCTACTCTCGTCTACTAGTCGAGGCAAACCGAAATCCATCTTGAACAAGCCTATAGATAGCTTGTAAAGGTTGGAGCTATATACCATGTGGGCAGGAAGTGACATCATTGAGAGATTATGTTTTTTTGTGATTATGATTGTGAGATGATGTGCAAAATAAATCCGCATTTCTTTTTTTATTTGGTGAAGTGCCCATTTAACTCTTTCAGGTGTAAATCTCACATAAAGAGATTATAATCTGGACAACAGAACATTCTAATGATGACACCCCAGTGGCAACTGGCCAATGAAAACGTTTGACTAGTAGAATAGAGGCCTTGCAATGTGTGTAACCACGTTTGAAAGACAATGCTTAATGTCTGTGTGCTGTAAATTTATGATTTTTGGCAATCGAAAACTAGATGAAAATATAGTACTGACCATAGATGTATTCCAGAATATTCCAGTAAATGCCGTTTATCACAGAATCTATATATTTTCCTGAAACTTTCAAGAAAACAAGGGCTTTTCAAAATGCTATAAAACGGAAATGAACCGATTAAAAAACAATCCGTTTCGACAATGTTGACTGCAAACACGTCATTGATAAGCGACGGGCAGATTAGACACAAATTTAAGACATAGATTATGCATTTAGAGCACTATCATTGAAGTGGGTGGTGGCATTCAACGATAAATATTGTTTCTTTGTATATGGTATAAATTATTATTTTGTTTAAATTAGGTTGTACGCCGACCATCAAGTAATACTTGTTTAGTTTAGGAATAAGGGGCAGGTAACTATAATAATTCTTCTTCTTCCTGCTCCTTTTGCCCATGGTACGGTATTTATGATTTTGTATGAAAAACTCTATGATTGTATTGTTTCCATGTGGCAAATAAAACTCTGAATCTGAATCTGTCAGAGTATGATGGCACTGTTCCACTGTGACTTGTTTACAAGATCCAGTAATAAGACATATAATTATTATATATATTTTTTTTTAAATATATGTAGGCCTATCATATCAACCCATTGTTTTGCACATAGCACATAGCAACCGTTGTCTCCTCCAACATACTGTAGAGGGCGTTCTTAACATTCTGTGAAAGGTCTCTGTTCTGAGATGACGTTCACCTCTGACTACATTTACAATCTTTATCTCCCTTGCCTGTTTGTAGTTCGTGTTTGTGGACAAATAAATAGTTATCTCCAAAAGCCACGGGAAAGATAATGGAATCGGTTGCGTGAGTGTGTGTGATTATGTGTGTGTGATTGTGTGTGTGTGTGTGTGTGTGTGTGTGTGTGTGTGTGTGTGTGTGTGTGTGTGTGTGTGTGTGTGTGTGTGTGTGTGTGTGTGTGTGTGTGTGTGTGTGTGTGTGTGTGTGTGTGTGTGTGTGTGTGTGTGTGTGTGTGTGTGTGTGTGTGTGTGTGTGTGTGTGTGTGTGTGTGTGTGTGCCTACCAGTCCTTCACTGGGCATGATGCTCGTCAGGTGGACTACCTCCAGATGGGCAGACTGGGAGACCAGAGAGTCTGATGACAGAGAGATGATGTGATCGCATATCCCTGCTAGAGTCTTACACTGGGGAGAGAGAGAGAGAGAGAGAGAGAGAGAGAGAGAGAGAGAGAGAGAGAGAGAGAGAGGTCTCTTTATTGTAAATAATAACATGGTTATGGTAGGATCATTATGACACAGCTGCACAGACACACCACAGAACAACAACAAGAAACATGTATGTCCTTCATACCTGCACACAGAGCTACTGTATAATCCCTCTAAAGCCCTTCATGCGAGAGAGAGAGAGAGAGAGAGAGAGAGAGAGAGAGAGAGAGAGAGAGAGAGAGAGAGTATGTCCTTCACACCTGTACACAGAGCTACTGTATTTAGAGGGTAGAAATAAAGGCAAGAAGAGAGAGAGACAGAGGCAGACAGAGAAAGAGACAGACAGACAGGCAGACAGACAGACAGACAGACAGACAGACAGGCAGACAGACAGACAGACAGACAGACAGACAGACAGACAGACAGACAGACAGACAGACAGACAGACAGACAGACAGACAGACAGACAGACAGACAGACAGACAGACAGACAGACAGACAGACAGACAGACAGAGTATTATTGAGAATGGGGGACACACTGACCTCGCCGGAGGAGAGTAAACTGAAATCATTTCATCAGATTGTTCCACATGGCCACTCCCATCACTTCTAACACACGCAGACACACACATCACACACTACCCTACATCACGCACACACACACTACCCGCTCACATCACGCAAGCACACACACTACCCGCTCACATCACGCAAGCACACACACACACACTACCCTCTCACATCACACAAGCACACACACACACACACACACACACACACACACACACACACACACACACACACACACACACACACACACACACACACACACACACACACACACACACACACACACACACACACACACACACACACACACACACACACACACACACACACACACACACACACACACACACACACACACACACACACACACACACACACACACACACACACACACACACACACACACACACACACACACACACACACACACACACACACACACACACACACACACACACACACACACACACACACACACACACACACACACACACACACACACACACACACACACACACACACACACACACACACACACACACACACACACACACACACACACACACACACACACACACACACACACACACACACACACACACACACACACACACACACACACACACACACACACACACACACACACACACACACACACACACACACACACACACACACACACACACACACACACACACACACACACACACACACACACACACACACACACACACACACACACACACACACACACACACACACACACACACACACACACATACCCTTTCACATCACCAATGCAAGCCAAGCCAGGGGGTTACATTTTCATTTTAACATCTAAATTACAGATTTTTAGCAAAGCTGGCTTTTTCTGTCAGATGAACTAGTAAAAATCTATACACTGTTGAGTGGGTGAATTAGTTGAACCCTACTGTAATTTTCACATTACGCTTATAGTGCAATGCTTATGCAGCTCTAGTACAAAGAAGAAGAAGAAGAAGAAGAAGAAGAAGAAGAAGAAGAAGAAGAAGAAGAAGAAGAAGAAGAAGAAGAAGAAGAAGAAGAAGAAGAAGAAGAAGAAGAAGAAGAAGAAGAAGAAGAAGAAGAAGAAGAAGAAGAAGAAGAAGAAGAAGAAGAAACTGAATCCTTAACTGTAAACAAAGGAACAGGTGAACAATCTCACATATGAGGTTAGCATTTTCAGAACTGAACGTGCTGATGGTGATGCCAGTGGCTACAAGCCATTGGTAAAGCCAGGGCCGCCTCAGGGGGTGTGCGAGCAGTGCGGTCGCAAAGGGCCTCGCGGGAAGGGGGGCCTCGCACAAAAAAAATAATCTCGCACAGGGCCTCGCATTTCTCCCAGGCGGCCCTGGGTAAAGCAGTTTACAACGTATGCCTCACATTCACACATTCACTCACACATTCACACACAGACGTTGGAGGCAACCATGTAAGGTGCCAACCTGCTCATCGGGGGTTAGCAGTTAGGGGTTAAGTGTCTTGCTCAAGGACACTTCGACACGCTGCAGAGAGGAGCCGATTACCAGATTCAGCGCTATATAGATTGAATGTATTATTATTATTATTATAATTACCAGACGACCGCTCTACCTCCTGAGCCACTGTCTAACCCTAACCTTCTGATTACCAGACGACCGCTCTACCTCCTGAGCCACTGTCTAACCCTAACCTTCTGATTACCAGATGACCACTCTACCTCCTGAGCCACTGTCTAACCCTAACCTTCTGATTACCAGACGACCGCTCTACCTCCTGAGCCACTGTATAACCCTAACCTTCTGATTACCAGACGACCGCTCTACCTCCTGAGCCACTGTCTAACCCTAACCTTCTGATTACCAGACGACCGCTCTACCTCCTGAGCCACTGTCTAACCCTAACCTTCTGATTACCAGACGACCGCTCTACCTCCTGAGCTACTGTCTAACCCTAACCTTCTGATTACCAGACGACCACTCTACCTCCTGAGCCACTGTCTAACCCTAACCTTCTGATTACCAGACGACCGCTCTACCTCCTGAGCTACTGTCTAACCCTAACCTTCTGATTACCAGACGACCACTCTACCTCCTGAGCCACTGTCTAACCCTAACCTTCTGATTATCAGATGACCGCTCTACCTCCTGAGCCACTGTCTAACCCTAACCTTCTGATTACCAGACGACCACTCTACCTCCTGAGCCACTGTCTAACCCTAACCTTCTGATTACCAGACGACCGCTCTGCCACCTGAGCCACTGTCTAACCCTAACCTTCTGATTACCAGATGACCGCTCTACCTCCTGAGCCACTGTCTAACCCTAACCTTCTGATTACCAGACGACCACTCTACCTCCTGAGCCACTGTCTAACCCTAACCTTCTGATTACCAGACGACCGCTCTACCTCCTGAGTCACTGTCTAACCCAAACCTTCTGATTACCAGACGACCGCTCTACCTCCTGAGCCACTGTCTAACCCTAACCTTCTGATTACCAGATGACCACTCTACCTCCTGAGCCACTGTCTAACCCTAACCTTCTGATTACCAGACGACCACTCTACCTCCTGAGCCACTGTCTAACCCTAACCTTCTGATTACCAGACGACCACTCTACCTCCTGAGTTACTGTCTAACCTTAACCTTCTGATTACCAGACGACCGCTCTACCTCCTGGGCCACTGTCTAACCCTAACCTTCTGATTACCAGACGACCACTCTACCTCCTGAGCCACTGTCTAACCCTAACATTCTGATTACCAGACGACCACTCTACCTCCTGAGCCACTGTCTAACCTTAACCTTCTGATGACCAGACGACCACGTTACCTCCTGAGCCACTGTCTAACCCTAACCTTCTGATTACCAGACGACCGCTCTACCTCCTGAGCTACTGTCTAACCCTAACCTTCTGATTACCAGACGACCACTCTACCTCCTGAGCCACTGTCTAACCCTAACCTTCTGATTACCAGACGACCGCTCTACCTCCTGAGCCACTGTCTAACCCTAACCTTCTGATTACCAGACGACCACTCTACCTCCTGAGCCACTGTCTAACCCTAACCTTCTGATTACCAGACGACTGCTCTACCTCCTGAGCCGCTGTCTAACCCTAACCTTCTGATTACCAGACGACTGCTCTACTGCCTGAGCCACTATTGAAAGCTATCGACTGGTAGAATTCTAAGATATACAAATAATACTCCTCAATTTTAAATTCCCAAAACACAATATTGTATATATTAACTCAATATTATATTATTATTATCTCCAACAGGCAGTAGCCTGGGGGGGGGGGGGATTATTATTTATTATTATGCATTCTGTCTGTGTATGTGTATGTGTCTGTCTGTGTCTGTGTACAGTTCTAAATTAATTGAAGTCAATGAAAAAGTTGCATGCATGGTGCTTATACTTCACCTTACATACACGTTTCATTAACGTCATAATGCATTGCATGATATTTGTACCCACCTAAGGTGTCTGTAATAGTTGGAAATAGCTTACTACAATATATCTTCTACAGATGAGCTAACATGGAACCCTCTAGGGAACACAAAGGAATGGCCAAAGGCTCAATAGCGAGAACACATAGAAGTGGGGAAAGGGGACAACCCTGCCTCGTCCCCCGTTATAGAGGGAAGTAGGTAGATCTGATGGAGTTGGTCAACACTGAGGTGAGAGGGGATCGATACAACAACTCAAGCCAAGCTATGAAATCTCACCCAGACCGAACATCCCAAGAACAGCAAATAGAAAGCCTTCTCAGCATCCAGGGAGACAGGAACCTCTGCCTGCTGTGGGGCTGAGCTGAGTACAAAGCGTGATATAGTCGACAAAGATTAGAAAACAAAAAGAGCTCCTTGACAAACCCAGTCTGTTCTGGTGATATAATCGATGAGAGAACATTTTCCAATTGTGTGTATCTTAGATAACAGCTTGGCATCCACATCTAAAAGGCTGACAGGCCTATATAAACCAGGCTATTTAGATTCCTTAATAAAACAGATATGGATGCCTGACCAAATGTGGGAGGGAGAGTGTTGGCCTCAAAGGCCACATTAAAGGCGTCCAGTAGCACTGGGGAGATTTGTTTTGAGAAGGCCTTGTAAAATTTGGAAGTGAACCCAGGCTTTGGAGCTTTGCATGCTTGTAATTGCTTGTGTTTAAGTCCTCAGGGGTGAAAGGTTCATCCAGGCTGGCCTCATAACTCTCTTCTACGTTTGTATTTCTAATTTATCCAGAAATTCACTAATTAATGAGAGACTTGTGTAAAAGGATTCAAATACCTTATAATTTCTTGTTTGTGATTAAGAGTTTCCACTATTAGACAGCTTGGCATATCTGGTGGAGCCAGTAGGTGTCCAGACTTCTCACTCTGCTCATATAATCTGAGTTTGGACTGTAGTATTAATTTAGCTGATTCATCAATGAAAATTAGGTCAAATTTTGCTTGGAGGGAAATCCCCTCACTTTCTCAGAAATCTCAAACAAACATTGTATATGTAAGCGTTGAGCAGATTTAGTATAAGATATTAGGCTATTTGCCCATTTCCTTTAGATACATACCCCATAATGTTGTTAATAGCCATAAATTGTTCTAATTTGGCTGAAATTAACTCAACAAAAACCCAGTCAGCAATACATTATCAAATCACCATGGAGGCAGCCATAGATTAAGTGTTGAAATGCTAACTGTATTAAATGAGGGGCATGGTCCGAAATTACAATTGCTTCATATTCACACTTCCTGACTCGTGGCAGGATCTATTATCTAAAGGAACAGCATGTCTCCCTTTAATTTATTATTCCATGTACAGCACTGGACTAATCTCTCTCTATTCTCTGCATCAATCATATCTCTCTAGCTCAAATGAGCTTGGCCATTTCTTAAATGTATATATAACTACAGATGCCATAATAAGAGTAACAAAACACAAAAAATAAGAAAAAAATCACATAGCCCGCCTCTCCTTCCCCAACTGAACAACTGAAAGGTGTTAAACTCTCCTCTACTTTAACTCCTCTTTCACAACACTGTCCTGCTGAAACACTAACCCTGTCAACTTTAGTTCCCTCCAACATAAAATATATCCATAGCACTTTTCTTAAAGGTGCACTGTGCTGAGAGAGACTTGACATAATTTTTTAGGGCATTTCCTTTATTCAAAAGGAAAGTGCATGAGTGACAGGAAATCAGGGGTAGAGAGAAAGGGGATGACATGCAACAAAGATATTAGGCCGGATTCAAACCCAAGACATTTTGATTACTGTACATGGTATGGGCCCTAGCGTGGTGAGCCACCAGGACACCCCAAGACTTGAAAATCTTGAATGGAAAACAATATATGATATATAATGAATAAACAAATTACCCTCAGTATTGATTGATTGAATTGTTTATTGATTTAAATGGATAACACATATACAGTACAATTGAACAGGTATACATATCAGCCCACCATTTTACCAATAGGATTTAAAAAATCCAATTTTTAGAACATTTTATATGTAACGCCCAGACAACTATCAAAAGAATATAGAGTAGTATTTCACTGTTTCTCCCAACGGCGGGGCCCACAACCCCATCCACAAACACTGAAGAAGAAGTGCCGTTTAGGCTCATGTTTGGTTCAACAATGCTTCAAAGTGGTTTCATTTTGATAATCCAAAAATAATCGTTGTATGCCGTGCCAGACTGGCTAGTTTAAACTGAATTAGGAAAATCTGCTTTTTGCTTCTGTACCGCGGAAACATGGAATGTTTTGCAATGCACTTTAAAACTCAATTCATTAGTATCTATAGGTCAGTTTAAATCTTTAATAGAAAACCACTTCACCACAGTCTGCAGTTGTTTTTAATCATTTTAAATGTTTAATTGATTGACTTTCTGTTTATATATTGTTTTTTTATGTATTATGTGTTGTATTTCTCGACATCATTGTAAATGAGAGCTTGCTCTCAATTATCCTTTAAGATTAAATACAGATTGAATAAATGAATGAAAAAAACAAAAGTCTCCCCCCAAACTGCACAGAGCCCCAATAAGCTGTGTTATTTCTAACCACATGTCTGTACACTCAGTAAACTGAAATATAAAATAATTCATCGCCTGAACAGAAGCAGAGAATGAAAAGCCTCAACCCTGCTGTCCCTTCACTACAGACTATAAAGACACATTTTTTTAAGTTAGACCAAAGGTACAAAAACATAGCTTTCACAAATAGTACCGTGAGTCACAACAACCCACTCACATAAATGTCACAATATGAGTCAGCCTTGTAAATGTGTCTGTAAAAAGCAACTAGAAATTACTGTCTTGTTGTTTTCTTCATGGTGGACAGATGATATTTCCCGTCGGCCACCGGTAGCATGCTTTACCTAGCCGTATTTTTAATTTTTTTTTATCTCTCTTTCTCCGATTTTTTCTCTGTTTTCTCCCCGTCCCAATTTAGTCGTTGTGCCAATTCCCCCCCCCCCCCCCCCCCCCCCCCCTCCCCTACCTGGTTGTTGTGCGCATGTTCTCCTACTGGTCGGTACAAGGGAACCCTGAAGTATCCGCACGCTTCCTCCGACAGCCAGTGGCTCTCTTCTCACCTGGCAGCGAGGGCTCTCATTGGTGAAGTGTAACGCGTGGGAGGTCACGCTGCCTTCCTCAAGTCCTGCCTCCGCTGAGCAAGCGCCCAGACCTGACCTGTAGGCGTCGCTGTCCACAACGCCAGTATCCCACCCACGGCTTCCCTCCCCCTAACCCAGCCAAACGAGTTAGTATAGCGATCAGCCCAAGCCAAGGCAATGCTGACTCCGGGAGTCGAGACCGCAGCCTCTTGCATTGGTGACGAGCGCAATCTCCGCTACGCCACCTGACCGCCCCTACCTAGCCGTATTTTGCCGTGGTTTGACATCTCTGGGGGCGGTAAGGAAAAAACTACAGTAAGTAATCAAAAAGAACAGACCAAGGTTGTGAATGTATCCGTCCTTGGATATTCTAGCCTGGTAGAAGTCCTCCGCTGCTGGTGGGGAGTTGAAGGTGTGTCTCACACTCCCCAGGTTGATACAGTAGCTAGAACCGCAAGATATGGAAAGCTGTAACCCACTTTAGCCTCCCAGAGCATCACCTTCACTGCAGTGAAAGTAGCCCTGAGCTTTGCTTATCTCCACAGGTAGATCAGGGTAAATGTGGACCGGCTTGTCCTGGTAGGCGAGGGGAACCTTCCCCGTAGCGAGGCCCACAATCCTCTCCAGGCGATGATAGGTCTTGGACGATCCTGTTGTTTGAGTTTTGGTGCTAGCGATCTATGGGGTTAGTCAATCGTCACTGCAGGAAGGGAACATTCTCAGCCCCCAAGATGTCCAGGATAAACTCCTCCATAAATATAGTGGGATTAGTTTGCTCCACTCCGAGATGCAGATAAACCTCAACTCCTGCGTTCCAGATCAAAGCGTTTATCCTTTAGCCGCTTCAACTCCTTCGTCCTCAACCTATGTTGAATGCATGCCAGGGTGTCCGTGAGCCTTTGTGTCATCTCCGTTTGCCCTTTAAGCCTGTTACCATCGGTAGTGTGATAGTAAAGGGTTAACCTTCTGTGTATTGTCGCAGTGAAAGGGTTAACCGTTTGGTAGTGCGGCAGTGAAATGGTTAATCACTTGGGGTTAATGACAGTGTCAAATGTTTCCCATTTCCTCTCTGCAGGCTTTCCAAAGTTGTTGTTGTTTCCTTCTTGTTGTTGTCTTGTCCCTGCTTCCTGCGGAGGCTGGAGACCTCCACCCATGGTCTTTTTTGATCATCTGTTTTGATTCCAATGCGGTTCCGAATTTATCCCAGAGAAGTTCCATTGTTATCCTTCCGCCATGTTTCTTGCTAGCTTATTCGCCGTCCGCTCTTGTTATTCCTCTGGTCTTTCTTTTCTAGCTACCAGAGCTCCGTGTCCGGGCTGCGTCTATGCTTTTACCAACGCGTTCGTGTTTCCGGGTTCCCGTTTTGCGCTCTGATTGGCCAGGGCATGTGACATGTGCGCCAATCGTGGGACGGCAAGTTCTGCGCCTATTTCCGGGTCGAACAGCCTGCAAACTACCTAACGCCTAGTTTATCACTGGTTAAGCTTAGGCGCTCTTTCGCAGTTGGTTACGGTTAGAGTTTGGAATCAGGGCAGGCGTTCTATCGCCCTGCTCTAAGACAAACTGTAACCTTAACCAACTTCGAAAGAGCGCCTAAGCTTAACCAGTTTAGAAACTTGCGGTCCCCCCAGATAGCAAAAGGTGTTAATTCAATGTTGATTTATGGTCACAATGCTTGATTTTTGGTTAAGGTCGACGATTGATGTTGAATCACCCATTAACCACTAAAGCAATTGACTAATGTTGAAAACATATCATTGAATCAATATTGTTTTGTGGTTGCATTTTAATGATTGAAATGCCAATATCTAATAAATGTTGAATCAACGTATGGCTGCTGCTCAACGTATGCTGTCGTCATTGTCTCATCACCCAGACTGCACTGCACTTGTGCCCCGCCTCCCAGAATGCACCTGTGCGGCAGCTTCCTGGCAGCTAGCTACCTCATGTCTCCATTGTCTCTCTGCATGGTGAGTACTGCATGGCAATAATGTCGATTATGTTGTATGTTGTATGTTGTATGTATGCGTTCGATTGCAAACGCCAGTGGAGTAGTGCCGTGTTCGTTTTTACATGGTAGAGAATATTATATTAACCGTTATGCATGCCTGCTAGCTGAAGCTAATTTAGCTAGTAGCGTTAGCAGTTAGCTATAATGTTTCTTGATTTTGGTGTTTAGTGATATCCACCTGTTGCATATAAGAATATAAGAGGCCAGGTATCAACGTTAGCTCCCGGAACGATAGCCAGTTAGTTAGCACCAGCCAGGTATCAACGTTAGCTCCCGGAACGATAGCCAGTCAGCCAGCACCAGCCAGGTATCAACGTTAGCTCCCGGCTAACTGGCTATCGTTCCGGGAGCTAACGTTGATACCTGGCTGGTGCTAACTAACTGGCTATCGTTCCGGGAGCTAACGTTGATACCTGGCAACATTGAATTAACGTTTTTAAAATCAAACGTTTTCAAGTATTATTATCACTACTATGTCACAAATACATGTAGAATGTAAAACGTTAGGTTGGCAATAGTTTAGCAATAGGTTAAAAGTGAGTTTATATCATTTTTAAGTTTTTTTTTCAACTCGCGTTTTTGACCCGGAAGCGGAAATGAAAATGTTGAACGATCAGAATTGGAATCTTTTTTCAAGAGGACCTCGCTAGCTATCTGCCAGTGTTGAAATTTCACCAAACTACACTTCCTGTGGTCCGCTATGGTCGTTCAAAGTTCGGCGTTCTGAATGAAACATATCAATAATTGTTATGATTCGCGATAATAAGCTACAAAAGGTAACGTTTTTGACAAATATTGAAACACAGTCAGTTTCTCCACACTATTGTAATCATGTAGGAATAATTAGATCTGAAATTAGTTACAAAATGATTACACTGTGGGAGAAATAAAAAAGTACAGTCGATTACATTAAATATCAGTATATGTTATTATGCACGCTTGGTGATACTATATCCAAATTGAACTCGGCCATTTGAAAGATACTATATGTATATATATATAAATGTGCGAATTGGCTATAATAAGGTAATGTATAAGCATATATTCTATATTCTATAATAATATTTCAAATTGCATTGGTCCGGATGGGAGAATTCAGTACTGTATATACAAAACCTTCAATTTGATCATATTCCCTTTATTAATGTCCTTAGATCTTTTGTACACATGATCTCAAGAGGGTACTGAATGAGCTCAGTGGCAGTTTTTTAAGTTTGGTCATTATTATCATGGTTTTATTCACTGTCAAAGATGAAAAGAAAAATCATAATTCATATTTTCCTTTGTTTCATCAGAATTTAAGCAAGCCTAGTAATAGACACAATATTTCTGACACTGAGAATACATTCATTGAGGTCCATAGATGTTCCTAGATACCAAGAATATGCAAATAGCCCTTGTAGAAGTGGAGCAATATTCCATTTACCTAGGTATACATTTTTACTGATTTTCACCTGGGGTGGAACAGGTTAAACTGTTAAATGGTCATTTTAAAACTAATATAAGAAATTAATGTATAGTGGTATATTTATGAGGGGAAAGCATATTTGCAACAACTTTTAACATTTATACAGGTAGGTTATTGATAACTAATTCTGTTATGAGTGTCATATTACAGTGACATTCATACAGTATCCTTTGATTTCACATAATTTAATTATTATTTCACAATAAAATGCTGTAATCAAAATCCTCTGTAATATCACATCAGATTTTGTAATCTCACAATAACATAGCAATATTTCACATTTAATTATTATTTCACAATAATAGTAATCAAAATCGAAAGACCATTTGCATATTATTGGTATCTAGGGACATCTATGGACCTCAGGGAATGTATTCACATTGTCAGAAATATTGTGTCTATTGCTTATTTTTATAACGTGATTTTTTTCTGTGGCTTATCTAAATACTAATTTGATGCTATGACTATGTTTATATCGCTATATGCTTCATCTCCCCTTTAAGCTTAGGCACTCTTTCGAAGTTGGTTAAGGTTAGAGTTTGTCTTAGAGCATGGCGATAGAACGCCAGGTAGTTTGCAGGCTGTTTGGCGTGCCACTGGTCCTGCTAATGTTGAATGAATGAATGAAAACTTTATTTAACAGATTGCAGAAGGGGTACAATACAGTATGGCTCAATACACACAATTGTTAAGGGGATGCAGACCAGAGAAAGACGTTTTTGTCTCGTTTACATCAGGGTCCCCCATTTTCAATTCATAGTGACATTTATGACATACACATGATGACATTTATGTCTCCCCCCTTTTTTCTTTCTTTTTCCAGAATCACGTACCCGTTTCAAGAAGCCGCACGTTGCAGCAATTGAAGCAAAGACCTGTTCTAGCCAAGTAAATACCACAATTTATGTACCATTACATTGACTATATAGTTAGAAGTTTGGTTATATGCATGGTATTTTCTAATGAACAATATAACAATAATATAATAATGGACTCTCTTGATATTGATCAAAATGTAGAATTATGCAAGTGTTTCACCCTGCACATTGCAATGCAGCACATTAATCAGGACCCTCCCCCCTTTTTTCTTTCTTTTTCCAGAATCACGTACCAGTTTCAAGAAGCCGCACGTTGCAGCAATTGAAGCAAAGACCTGTTCTAGCCAAGTAAATACCACAATTTATGTACCATTACATTGACTATATAGTTAGACGTTTGGTTATATGCATGGTATTTTCTAATGAACAATATAACAATAATATAATAATGGACTCTCTTGATATTGATCAAAATGTAGAATTATGCAAGTGTTTCACCCTGCACATTGCAATGCAGCACATTAATCGGGACCCTCCCCCCTTTTTTCTTTCTTTTTCCAGAATCACGTACCAGTTTCAAGAAGCCGCACGTTGCAGCAATTGAAGCAAAGACCTGTTCTAGCCAAGTAAATACCACAATTTATGTACCATTACATTGACTATATAGTTAGACGTTTGGTTATATGCATGGTATTTTCTAATGAACAATATAACAATAATATAATAATGGACTCTCTTGATATTGATCAAAATGTAGAATTATGCAAGCGTTTCACCCTGCACATTGCAATGCAGCACATTAATCAGGACCCTCCCCCCTTTTTTCTTTCTTTTTCCAGAATCACGTACCAGTTTCAAGAAGCCGCACGTTGCAGCAATTGAAGCAAAGACCTGTTCTAGCCAAGTAAATACCACAATTTATGTACCATTACATTGACTATATAGTTAGACGTTTGGTTATATGTATGGTATTTTCTAATGAACAATATAACAATAATATAATAATGGACTCTCTTGATATTGATCAAAATGTAGAATTATGCAAGTGTTTCACCCTGCACATTGCAATGCAGCACATTAATCAGGACCCTCCCCCCTTTTTTTTTTCTTTTTCCAGAATCACGTACCAGTTTCAAGAAGCCGCACGTTGCAGCAATTGAAGCAAAGACCTGTTCTAGCCAAGTAAATACCACAATTTATGTACCATTACATTGACTATATAGTTAGACGTTTGGTTATATGCATGGTATTTTCTAATGAACAATATAACAATAATATAATAATGGACTCTCTTGATATTGATCAAAATGTAGAATTATGCAAGCGTTTCACCCTGCACATTGCAATGCAGCACATTAATCAGGACCCTCCCCCCTTTTTTCTTTCTTTTTCCAGAATCACGTACCAGTTTCAAGAAGCCGCACGTTGCAGCAATTGAAGCAAAGACCTGTTCTAGCCAAGTAAATACCACAATTTATGTACCATTACATTGACTACAGCACCTCATCACTATGTCATCTTATTCTCGGGCTAAAAGACGTAGAGTCAACAAATTACTGAGAGAGACAGAGCAGGCTATCCTCACTGATTATAAGTTAATTGTTGCTGCTAATTCAAGGACAAACCATCACTCTTTAGAGAACTACAACACCCCATCTGGTGTTTCACAGCGTAGACAGATGGCCGGCGATGACGGGCAGCTTATGAAAGGCAAGTCTATTGGACATGGTGTAATTCCTCGTGTGATTTGCTGCTTATTTTTATTTCTCACTTAATGATTTTAACTCTTCTTCTGAAGACCTTACCATCCAGAAGAAGAATTCAATGCTGGCTGAATTACTTGTCGTGGTGAAGGATCTATCGAGAGATGTGCAGTTCATCAAGACCGAGTTGGCTGAGGGCAACATATCTGGTGGGACCAGGGGACACGGCGTGGCCACCACAACCACTATGCTCCCCTTCCAGCTGCCAATCGCCAGTGAACAGGACTTCAATGAGGCAGAATCATTACTGATGGAGCAATCAGTCCGTCAAAAGGTAAGATGGTAATTTATTGAACTGCATTCATTTATCAAATGTAGATCGTTTCAGTGTGGTCTTGTTCAGGGGAAAAATGTGTTTAGCACTTTCTAGTTCAAAACGTGTTAGAGCTTGTATATCTGCTATTTATGAAACGTTTTGAAATTGTTCAAATATGCCGTTTACATATGGACAGGAGGGTTAATGTGGTTAAACCTAATGACTGGCATGGGCTGGAATATCAGTGCATGCATAAAGTGTGTGTATAAACAAGTTGGTTGCTCTGTGTTCATAAAATAAACGTTATGCTGTTTCTAACGCAGGGCCTTCATTTTCTTCTCTCTGATTTAGATTTCTCGCCTGGCTTTGGTAGGAGGCACCAATTCAGAGAACCTGATCAGACTGATGTTGAAAACTGCTATGACCAACGCCCTGGCCAGTGGGTTCAACTGGGCTGGAAAGAAAGACAAGCGTTGTTCAGAAAGCAAGAAGCCATTCAAGCACACCACACTACAAGCCTGCATGTTTGGTGAGCTTCCTCCCCTGCAAACTACTTCATAGGTTAAGTTTAGGTAGTGAGGTGGTGATGCTGGTGATGCTGGTGATTCAGAATATAATTATGCTGTTGCAAAAACTTAAAAAAAAAGTGTTATGTTGGAATAAAAGTGATGAAAGTGCAACCTATAAGAAATGGACAACGTAATTGAGCTTTAGAGGTGCATGGATACACATTGTATTGCCTAGATGGTGTCAGGCTAGGCGATTGCTTAATTCTCTTTCCTGTCCAGTCTAACTGGATGCTGACTGTAGCTTGTTACTGTAGACCTACAGAGTGAGTAATTGAGTGATTAAAAAAAATCGCACTCGTGTGAAGTGAGGGCCGGGTGCTCTTATCATCGTACATCATCTCACCCACCTCTCTTCCTCCCTTTTTTATTTTTGTGTCTATCAGCTGCTGCTCGACAGTTTGACCCCAAGCTGACCGACCAGGACTACAGCGAAACTGTCAAGAAGTGGCTTCGTTATGCGCCAGACCGGGAGGGAGGCATCTCAAGGAACCGAAGTGACCCAAACTTAAGTCAAGCGAACCAGAGTCAAACTTAGGGTACCCCAGCACAGCACAGCACACCACACACTGTTTCCCTGGTTCATACAGTACAAGGAATTACCCTGGCATCTACTTGAATGACTTATGCTGCTTCAGCCTGTTCTTGGAACCGAAGTGACCCAAACTTAATTGTCAAGCGAACCAGAGTCAAACTTAGGGTACCCCAGCACAGCACAGCTACCCCAGCACAGCACAGCACACACTGTTTCCCTGGTTCATACAGTACAATGAATTACCCTGATGGACACTGTTCTTCCATGGACGGCATCTACTTGAATATGCTGCTTCAGCCTGTTCTTGGAACCGAAGTGACCTAAACTTAATTGTCAAGCGAACCAGAGTCAAACTTGGGGTACCCCAGCACACTGTTTCCCTGGTTCATACAGTACAAGGAATTACCCTGGACACTGTTCTTCCATGGACGGCATCTACTTGAATGACTTATGCTTCAGCCTGTTCTTGCAGTGTTTATTTTTTTAATTTTTAATTTTAACCTTTATTTACCCAGGGTAGGTTCGCTGAGCACAGATGCTCTTTTTCAGCTACGCCCTGCTTCACATTCACAGAGTTCCATTCACACCTGGGAGCTGCCCAGGCCTAACAAAATTAATAGTTGGTTTCAGGTTGCCGACCGACCCTGCCGATTTAGGTGCGACCCAATATATTTTATGAGTTTTTAGAAAAAACTATAAAAAAAAAAAAAAAGACGTTTTTTTTTTTTTTTTTTTAATACCGTTTCATAGAAATCTTAGTCAAACATTTAGTATTATGGATATTAAACATGCTGGCAGAGTACATGCATCCATGTTGTTGTGAACATTTTAATTAAATAAAGAAATTCCCTAGAATAAAATAAAAAAATAAAATAAAATAAATTCCCTACCTACCCATGGCCAAACTGACAACCAACCTGAAACCAACTATTAATTTTGTTAGGCCCCAGTACAACCACAGTCTGACACTGTTGGCCACTGAGCAACTCCACTGGAGCAGTTGGGGGTTTAGTGCCTTGCTCAAGGGCACTTCAGCGGTTGGTGTTAAGGGTATGGGAGAGAGTTATATGGGAGAGAGTTATAGAAACATTAGGGGTGTAACGGTACACAAAATCCACGGTTCGGTACGTACCTCGGTTTTGAAGACACGGTTCGGTATTATTTTCGGTACGGGGGGGGGGGGGGGGGGGGGGAATCCAAAAATAATTGCTTTTCATTTATCTATTTATTTAACTGTATTAAACAATATAAAACGAATTGGCCATAATTGACTGAGCAAACTAATGCTTACTGCTGTAACCTACTAATAACACTTAAGTAAATCTGAAGATTATTATATAGCAGATGCCTTGGAGGATAAGTCGTGGACAACTGTAGATCATCTAAGCTCCACTGTGTTTAAATTCAAATCCTATGCCATTGTTTATATTTAACCCTTGTGTCTGAAAACTAAAGTATTATACTCTTATTAGGGGACTAAATTGAAAAACTCCATAAAAAGATTATGTTGAAATAATTTCCCACTTTCTTTTCCATAAATATTTTATTCAACTTCAGCCCTGATCATAACCATTTTTTATATTATTTTTGTAATGAAATACTCCCACTTTTCTGAAAAGAGTTGTTAAATATGACAAAAAAAAGAATATGTGGTGGTTATGATCGGGCTGAAGTGGAATAAACAATTTATGAAGAGTAAAAAAAAAAATACAAGATAATTAAAAGATTATGCCACATATTATGTTGGCTCATCACTGCAAAGTTATCAAACAAATACGAATCTGATCAGACACAAGGGTTAAGTTGTTGTTCCCTTTCTAATTTCCTCAAACATCTAGTCTAGTTAATGTGATCAATATTATTTGACAATTGATGCTTTTTGTTGGACATTTCAGTCAGTAGTGAGCTCATACTTTGAGCTCATAAATTTATAGTTAAAATGATTGCAATCTTGTCTTCGTTGTGCATGAATGCGTGTGCTCACCACACACAATATGTGTGTCACTATTCTGGCAGTGGCTATATTGTTAATGAAAGCCTGTTATAAGGTCTGTTATTTGTTTTTTGTAAAGTTTTAGTCACTGGAAGTTCTGATACCCTAGAAAAAAAAATAAAAAATTTAAAAGCCATGTTGTCATTTTTGTTCACACATTTTTGGAAATATGGTCATATAAGAATTTTATTATTATTTATTTAACAATAGTGTGTTTAACAGCAGGAAAAAAACATGTAATGTTATGATGTATACATATCAGCAGCAATATTTTAATGTAAAATGTACATTAATCAGTATTGATACCTTAACTTTACAAGTAGATGTACAAGTTACAAATGTACAAGTAGAGTACCATTTAGATTATGGTTGAATAAACATTGATGTCTAACATTGATTCAATATAAAATCAACTAAAATGTGCATGTATATTACCATTTAGATGATGGTTGAATCAACATTGATATAGTATCAGCTATGGTTGACACCTAACGTTGATTCAACGTTAGGGTCATAGACAACGATCTATATAATTTAGATGTCAGGCTTCAACATAGATTCAATATTTCTGCTGAACCCTATTTCAACGTTGATTCACTCATTTTTTGCTATCTGGGCCACGATTGGGCGTACATGTCACATGACCTGGCCAATCAGAGACGCGGAAACACGAACGCGTTGGTAAAAGCAATCAGGCGTCCGGGCTAGGCTAAGTAGAAGTTGAGTTTTAAGCTATTTCAGCTCAAAATTGTTTACCTATATTAGTTGTAATGTGCTGTATAAGTGAAAGTCTATGCAATTGTTTTGCCTTCAAAGCAGATTGCACGCACACACACACACACACACATGCACACCCGCACACACGCACACCCGCACACACACACATGCTGGTTGACTGCAACAGACTCCTCAGTAGTTTACAGTCGTCCTCTCTCCGAGAAGTGCATCCTCGCACATCTTTAATTTCCCAGGGTTAAGGCACTGAGATCCCAACCCCATTGCTGTTACGGTTTGGATAGGTGTGTTGGACCCAGGTGCAGTGTAGAACAGACACAACAAGAGACAGGTGTTGGTTCTCGAATCTGAGCACTGCTCCTTTAATTAGAGTACTTGAAGATCAAAATAAAGGAGAGATAGCAAGTCTCCAAAACATGCTAAATGCGTATAATAACACACATGGTAATATACACAATAAAGGGGAAAATAAAGGGGAGAAAGCAAGTCTCCAAAAACGCACTAAATAATAAACACGTCACACAACGGTGCTGCATATACTCGCAGTAAGAAACACTTTAAATAATGAATGCAAAACGGCAATCATAATGACATGGCGACTCAGACAAATAGCGAACAAGGTTATCCTCTGTGGCAAGGAGCGATAAGGCTTTCACAAGAATACAAAGTACTACTCACGGTAATGTCCAGTGAACGACTGACGATCTGACTAGTAGTAACCAGGAAGAACATATAAAGCCAACTAAACTACACACACCAGGTACCAATTAGAGCAATCAAGGCAGATAGACAGGTAATTACCATCGGGTAACGCTATGGCTTTTGCTTGAAGCTTTAACATTTTTTGAACCTGACCTCCAGGTTCATATGCCAGTTATATGAACACAAGGCCTATGAATCTCATTATAATGTGTTGATATGATACTGTATGACAGTTTGCCACCATTTCGCTGTGGAAAAGGACATGGCACGGTGGTGCAGTGGTTTCTCTGTGTGTAGTTTGCATGTTCTCCCCGTGTTTGCGTGGGTTTCCTCCGGGTACTCCGGTTTCCTCCAACACCAAAATGCTAGTTTTCCTGCCGCTGCCCTTGACCAAGGTACTGGCATTACAACCGGAGTTGGTCTCCGGGCGCCACACTGTGTGACTGCCATGGGTGTAAAAAGTACCCAGAAATGATACTTAAGTGAAAGTATGGGTACAGTCTCAAAATCGTACTCAAGTAAAAGTCAGAGTATCTGGCTAAAAACACACTTGAGTAAAAGTTAAAAAGTTTCTACTTTTAAATGTACTTAAGTACTAAAAAGTAAAAGTAAAAACGTTTTTTTCTGACTGTCTATTCTTCTGATAGCAGGTGTTTAATCAAAGATCGCCGCTTTCCAGTCTTGCACAAGGACCAATCAGCATGGGTATGGGCAAGTTCATTTTCCATTGATGGGGATTTGATTGGCTGTTTTTAAATAAAGTGCGGCCAAAGGATTTATAACGTTAACGTTAGTTCGGCCAGAGAAACAAATATGGTAATTAAAATAGTTGGACCTGCGAGATTTGTACTTTGTAGGTCTGCATTTTAAATGTGAGGAGTAAAAAGTATGTTTTTTTCCACTGAAATGTAATGGAGTAAAAGTACAAGTATGCAAACCGAATAATACTTGAGTTTTGATTGATTGATTGAAAACTTTATTAACAGATTGCAGAATGGGTACAATACAGTACAGCTCAATACACACAATTGTTAAGGGGATGCAGACCAGAGAAAGACTTTCATCTTGTTTACATCAGGGTCCCCCATTTTCAATTCATCAGGACATATATGACATACATGACATACAGATATTCAGTACTGCTACATCTATACATTTATGACATACCAGATTTGCAAATACAGTACTGTTTGTGATACAGAAGGAGTCAAGAAAAGGGAGTATATACATTTGACGTAGAAACTGTACATTGGAGGAGGTTGGGTGGGGTTGTGTGGGGGGGGTTGGGTACATTGGGATATTGTCAACCATACTGGGTAATTTACATTGGAGGTGGTTGGGGGGGGGGGGGGGGGGGAAGAAACACTGTATAAACAAGCAAAACTGTACATTGGGGGGGGGGGGGGGAGACACTGTACAATTGTACATTGGACTATTGACAAAACCATACTAGGTAAATGACTGTACATTGGAGGGGGTTGGGTTAGGACATTTACAGGGGCCAGTTTTGAATTGCAGTCTCCCGTAGGTGTCCCTTGAGAGTGGTTTTGAAAGTGGGTAGTGATCCACATTCCTTTACAGCTTTGGGTAGGGCGTTCCACATTGATGTGGCATATTTGCGAAACATGTTTAGTCCCTTATTTGAGCCGAATCTGGGTTTAACATGATTTGTGGCGCTCCCTCTGGTGTTGTGATCGTGGTATTCACTGACCTTTGGGACGTATTTTGACATGTACATGGGTACCTTGGTCGTGTAGTGTATCAACACAATACATGTAAAGTACAAATCCACAAAGTACAAATCCACAAAAACAGTACTTAAGTATTGTAACGAAGTACAATTACTCAAGTACTTTACACCCCCTTGAGCAAGGCTTTAACGAGGGTTGGTCTCCGGGCGCCGCACTGTGTGGCTGCCCACTGCTCCTAAATAGTTAGGATGGGTCAAATGCAGAGAACGAATTTCCAAGGGGATTAAAATAGGTTCAACATATCAATCCAATGGTGCAAAAACAAAAAAACATTGCTCCATTGTGTTGTAATGGAGCCTGGTGAGAGGATGCAGCACACTGCTAGGTTGCTCAATATAGAAAAAAAAGTCCTTTAATTACGTTCCAGCCCTCGTATTAACCCTATGAGAGCAGGTTCAGCCAAATGGAAGAATTCACCTTGGCTTTGTACTAAATAAGCCTTGACTGTTTTCCGGGCTGTTTGTCTGCTTGGTCACGCATGAAAGTTAATTTATCATCTCTAACATCTCTGGCTCCTGATCCTGGCTGACTGACTGCAGCAGCAGAGAACACAGCCTGTTATCCTGGCTCACTGCATCGCTGCTCAGCACGCAAACACATGCACGCATGCACACACACACACGCACACACGCACGCACACACGCACACACACACACACACACGCACACGCGCACGCACATGCACGCACGCACACACACACACACACACACACACACACACACACACACACACACACACACACACACACACACACACACACACACACACACACACACACACACACACACACACACACACACACACACACACACAATCACACACACATTTAGAATCTTTATTTATGTCCACATAAAGACAATGTTTAAAGGACACAAATATTATCAGTGCACTTGTACATTGTGGGTTATTCTGATACAATCGTGCCCAAATTGACAATGGCAACCAAAGTTACACACACACATGGATGATGAACCTGACAATCTACACACAGCTCATGGATACAGATAGCAGCATCTTCTCCAAATTGCCCGGCTGCCAATAATTGTTGACACTGAGCAATATCTTGCTAATTGTTTGGCTCTTCTCTTCGGAAGACCGGCCAACTGAAGGCCTCTAACACCCAACTTATGGACATGACCCAGGCTTCCAAATATGAAGACTAAAAGTTTACAGTTGTAGCCGAGTTGTGATATGGTATGGTCTAACAGTTGATATTTTAACATTTTGGTTGTAAAGGCTTCCTCTAGACCATAGGTGTCAAACTCACGGCCCGCGGGCCAAATCCGGCCCGCCACGTCATTTGATGTGGCCCCCCAAGAGCTCAGGTAAAAAAAAAAAAAAAAAAAAAAAAATGTTTTTTTTTTTTTTTACATTAATATTGGGTTAAAAAATAGCAGTGTTAAAATAATTGTGGGTTAATGCGTTAATAAAGCTTTAACTTTGACAGCCTTAGTTATTACACATTCTTACACATACATGTATGTTGAACATCTGAGGTAACAAAGGAAAAAAGCCAAAAGCACTTACTCCTCAGACATTCTTTGACAATTTTACAGCCCAAAATACAAAAAAGATCCAGGCGGAATAGGTAACAAAGGGTTGAAGAAATATTGTCTGAACTGTCAGATGCAAACTGGCTGTGTGACATAACCGAGCATCTCGCTCAATTGAATAAGAAGCTGTAGGGACGCAAACAAATCCCACCCAAAATTTTACCAATATAGTTGTGAACTGAGACAACCCTTATTTTGTTATTTTTGAGTACAGTTACAGTTGTGTGTTCATGCAGACACATAATAGCAATTTCATTACGAATTGAAAATGGGGGACCCTGATGTAAACAAGTCGAAAGTCTTTCTCTGGTCTGCATCCCCTTAACAATTGTGTGTATTGAGCTGTACTGTACTGTACCCATTCTGCAATCTGTTAATTAAAGTTAATTAAACTATCTTCCATTAGTTGGATGTATGGCCTCTGCAAGGTTGTGTGCAGCCATTTGTTTTTGTAACATCTGCTACATCTGTCCCACGTGTTCTTTGCAGCTCACAGTTGTTAGTTCTGCCCCTCTTGACTGTGACAAAAAGGTTTTGAACAAACTTAATGTCATAGCTTGTATTTGATGATATTCTTCTTTGTTCTTTACTTGAATGGTTTGATCATTGATTGGTGGAGTAATATGGGGTTCTGATAAACTAAAATTATTTGTTAAAATAACATAAGCTAACATATATTTTTACATTTATGCAAATTAATATCCAATATGTATAACTTGAATAAGTAATAAATACAGAAACACCATGTTTAACAATATGTAAATGTGTAGCTACATTTATTTTACATTACATTAACATTTATACGGTCTTTGGCCCTTTGAGGGCAACCATAATGCTGATGTGGCCCTCTGTGAAAATGAGTTTGACACCCCTGCTCTAGACTGTAGTCAAACGTGCAGCCAACTTCTAGGATGAGAACCTCTCTGTTATTCTCATTAACAACAACAACATCGGGGGTGTTTGCTGAAATATCAGAGAACAGTGAATTGTCCCTACACAGATTGAGCATATATGGCTTCACACTGGTGTGCTTATACACAGCTTATATGTTGCAGGTGACCCGAGTGTAGAACTGACACAGTCTGCAATCAGATCCACGATCCTATCATGCCTACAAATGTAGAGCCCTTTGTATGCATGACAGCCATTGAGTATGTGAGACATGGTTTCTTTTGTCTGTTCGTGACCATGGTGCCAGGGAACCAGATGGAAAGGTTGAGCATCGATGGTAAAACCTGTACACACACACACACACACACACACACACACACACACACACACACACACACACACACACACACACACACACACACACACACACACACACACACACACACACACACACACACACACACACACACACACACACACACACACACACACACACACGCTTGAATACTTTATTTGGTTCCACAAATTATATTATATAAACAGGGAATCAAATGTATCGGGGCCAAGCAGCACTGAACACTTAAGGGTACACATAGCACCTCCTTCTCCACGCGGCTAAGCTGCTGAGACAGCGCAATATTTGGCTATTTGTTTAGCTTTTCTCTTAGACATTGCAGCAATTCTCAGACCGGTCATGGTGCATTTATATACATGTCCAAGACTTCTGAATATAAGTACACTATATCTACACCTACCACTCAAGGCCGGCCATCACATTGAGCAGTGGTTGGTATTTTATATACTTGTCCCGGAAAGCCTGGTCCAAGTACAGGTCAAAGGTACAGCCTACTTCTATGATTAGCACCTCCTTGTGGCTGGTGTCAACAAAAACAACATCCGGTGTATTTGGTATGTTAGCAAAGACATCATTGGTTAAACCAAACCATTCTGGTAGCACTTGCTTGTACAGTACATTTCTGCACTAGATTGTGAGATGTTTTGTACGGCATCAGACACAATGTCCACAATACGGTCATGTACAGGTGTTTGTATGCATTACATCCATGTGTTATGTGTGCAATGGATTCTACAGTAGGTGTTGTTGTGAATCCTGATGGTTTAAACAGAATGGACTGTGAATGTGAGGATACCAGGTGGACAGATTGTACTTAGTGGGTAATACGTGCAGTCTTGCTTTGATGGTAAATTTAAAAACATCCTCATCAACAGCGGCATTTTTTTTTATCCACTTTTTCTCCCATCTTTTTCTATATTTTCTCCCATCCCAATTTCGTATCATCCAATTCAACCCTCCCCTGTCACGAACGCTGTTTCTTGCCTCCCACAAGCCGGCTGCAATGTGGACTAAGTCATACATAGCACAAGTCCCCTCCGGTACTTGAGGTAACAGCAGTCGCATCTTTTCACCTGCGCAGCTCGATCTCTCAGTGGCGAGGAGTAACGCGTGGGAGGCTCACGCTGCCCCCGACACTTCCTGATTCTACTGCGCAGGCGCACCAACCGACCTGTAGGAGTCGCTGTCCACAACGCCCGATCCCCACCCATCAGTTTCCCACCCCCTAATACGGCAAATGTGTATTAGTACGGACAACCAGCTAAACTGAAAGCAATGTGGAGCGCTGGGATCGAACAGGCGATCCCAGCGTCTCCGCATTCGTGGCGAGCGCCCAACAGCGGCATTTTTTTTTTTTTTTTTTTTTACTCTTTTTCCCCCTCCTTTTTCCTCCGATTTTCTCCCATCCCAATGTTAGTCGTTATGCCAATTCCCAATCCCCTTCCTGGTCGCTGCGCACTTACCCCGCACAGTCGGTCTGGGAGAGTGGAGGCTATCACATGCTTCCTCCGACACACGTCTAGCCAATCAACCGCTTCTTTTCACCTGGCAGCGCGGACTCTCACTGAGAGCGTGTAACGTGTGGAAGGATCACACTACCGCCCTTAGATCCTATCCGCGCTTAGCAGGCGCCCCGACCGAACTGTAGGAGTCGCTGTTTACAACGACCCGGACCCATCCCGCCAGCTTCTCCCACCCTCTAATACTGCCAATTGTATTAGTGTGAACGGCCAGCCAAGCTGGTGCACAACCCCGGAGCTGTGAGCTGGATTCGAACAGGCGAATCCAGCGTCTCCGGGGTTGGTGACGAACGCAATCTCCGCTACGCCACCTGACCGCCCTAACAGCGGCATTCTTAAACACTGGCTAGATCCACAAAGAATGGATTGCACGGTGCTAATTGCACCCTTACCTACAATTCATTATGAATTGAAAATGGGGGACCCTGATGTAAACAAGACAAAAGTCTTTCTCTGGTCTGCATCCCCTTAACAATTGTGCGTGGTGATTGATTGAATTAACATTTTATTAACAGATTGCAGAATGGGTACAATACAGTACGGCTCAATACACACAATTGTTAAGGGAGTGCAGACCAGAGAAAGACTTTCGTCTTGTTTACATCAGGGTCCCCCATTTTCAATTCATAATGAATTGTAAGTAAGGGAATTAACACTTTGCAATCCATTCTTTGTGGATCTAGTCCAGAGTGTGAGACTGAGTGGTCAGCAAACTCTAAACAGGCTAGCTTTCCCTGTAATCTGAGTCCACACCAGTGCTGCCTGATCTCAGACTGCTTCATGCTAAGCAGAACCCTCCTTGCAGAGTCTCTGTGCAGTTCGACAGTCTCTTCCTGCGGTGTTGTGATGTTGGCCTTCACAACCACACAGGGGTCTGTGATAAGTTCATCAGAGACAGGGACACTTCTAAAGCATCCGCCAAACACACACACACACGCACGCACGCACGCACGCACGCACGCACACACACACACACACACACACACACACACACACACACACACACACACACACACACACACACACACACACACACACACACACACACACACACACACACACACACACACACACACACACACACACACACACACACACACACACACACACACACACACACACACACACACACACACACACACACACACACACACACACACACAATCTTTCTCATCCTCTTCATTCCCATTCTCTCTCTCTCTTCCTCACTTTCTCTTTGTCTCTTTGCTCTCTCATTATACAGACATGCACACTCATGCACACATGTGCATGCATGCAAACACACACACATTTGCTAATTCACACACATACAGAGCAGAGTAGTGCATTCAAGGACATGAACACCATCAGAGAGAGAGAGAGAGAGAGAGAGAGAGAGAGAGAGAGAGAGAGAGAGAGAGAGAGAGAGAGAGAGAGAGAGAGAGAGAGAGAGAGAGAGAGAGAGGGGGTGACAGAGAAACAGACAGAGGGAGAGAGAGTGTGTGAGTGTGGGAGAGACAGAGAGAAAGGGGGACAGCGAGAACGAGGTGGAGAGAGAAAGAGAGAAAGGGGGACAGCGAGAAAGAGGTAGAGAGAGAAAGAGAGAGAGTGAGGAAAGAGTCGAAGGGAGGGAGGGGGAGAGAGATCGAGAGGGAGGGAAGGCAAGATATGGAGGGAGAGAGAAAGACAGAGAGAGAGGGAGAGACAGAGATATAGTCAAAGACAGAGAGATATATAGGGAGAATGAGTGAGAGAAGAGAGAGAGATGGGGCAGAGATGAGGCAAGGGGGAGGGAGATACACAACTAGGACAGTCTTATGTAATTCCTCTCATCCTTATGCACATAAACACACACACACACATGCACACACACACACGTCATGCTTCATCAAACATACAGACACACACATGCTTATCTTCCCCCCTTTCCCTCTCTCTCTCCATATCCCTGTCCATCTGATAGCTGGAGGCAGCATCATGGTGGTTAGGAGAGCAGCAGTGAGTTTTGCATTATTGAGCATGTAGCAGACAACCATACAGTACAACTAGCCCTGCTATCCAGCCTGTGTGTCAGACCCTGGCTATACACTGGACACAGCCCTGCTACCCAGCCTCTGTGTGTCAGACCCTGGCTATACACTGGACACAGCCCTGCTATCCAGCCACTGTGTGTCAGACCCTGGCTATACACTGGACACAGCCCTGCTATCCAGCCTCTGTGTGTCAGACCCTGGCTATACACTGGACACAGCCCTGCTATCCAGCCTCTGTGTGTCAGACCCTGGCTATACACTGGACACAGCCCTGCTATCCAGCCACTGTGTGTCAGACCCTGGCTATACACTGGACACAGCCCTGCTATCCAGTAGGGGTGGGAATCGCCAGAGACCTCACGATACGATACTATCGCGATACGTGCGTCACGATACGATAGTATCGCGGTACTAAATATATCGCGATACGCTGAGTATTGCGATTTTTTTTTATTATTATTATTTCTTTATCAAATTAAATGTATTACCTTTTTTCAACTGCAAAGTAAAACTTTGTCAACATGTTTTATCTAAAAAAAATAGAGTTCAGTCTGTTCATCTCACTTCAATAATTTTTATTGCAGAACATGGTATTTTCTCAAGAAGACAGATGTAAACACTGTAATCTGTGTTGCATGTACCTGACAAACTGAACTGTTTGTATTACAGTCATATTCCAACTTAACTGAATGCACGTGTGTGTGTGGACTACAGGTATTGAAATGAACAATGCAACTTCCTTATACAAAAAATTATTATTTATGAATAATTAAATATCGATACTTGGCGTCCCTGTATCGATACAGTATCGCCACGCAAAGTATCGCGATACTACTACGTATCGATTTTTTTCCCCACCCCTACTATCCAGCCTCTGTGTGTCAGACCCTGGCTATATGCTGGACACAGCCCTGCTAACCAGCCTCTGTTTCTCCCCCCCTCTCTCTCTCTCTCTCTCTCTATCTCTCTCTCTCTCTCTCTCTCTCTCTCTCTCTCTCTCTCTCTCTGTCTCTCTCTGTCTCTCTCTCAATTCAATTCAATTCAATTCAAATAGGCTTTATTGGCATGAAATATTAACATACTTATTGCCAAAGCAAGTTCAACATACAAACAATAACATATATATTAAGCAATAAAATATCATAACATTAGTAATAACAGTAAGGACAATCAACAAGAAACATATTAATTTACAAAATAGTCACTCGATCGGGTAGTCATTTTTCAAGTGTGGCCACTCAGATACATTTACAGGCCTTGTTCTCTTATTTTGTGACAACCGTCTACATATTTTGCAGCTAATGCTGTACACTGACTTTTCTCCCCACACATGTATAGTAGCTTTTGGTGATCAGGGAGATGGATAAACTGTGCATTAATTTTGTTTATTTTATCAAAGAAGACTTCTCTTAGGTCCTTGTATTTCTCACAGTATAGCAGGAAGTGAAGTTCTGTCTCAATGTCCCCCTGATGGCAAAGTGAACACAGCCTGGCCTCTCTGGGCAGCCAGTTTTGCCTGTAACGGCCTGTTTCTATGGCTAGACTGTGTCCACACAGTCTGTACCGTGTCAATGTTTTTCTTAATTTTATCTCACTCACAGTAGTCAGGTATTCTGCCACCATGTACTCTCTGTTTAGGGTCAAATAGAATTCTAATTTACTTTGAGATTTGGTTGATTTGTTCCAATATTCTATATAGTTTTCTTTTTGTTTTGAGATTATTTGGTTGGGCCAGATTTTTTGGTATCTGTCCTGAAGCATTTGTGGGCAGAGATTTCTGACTAGCTGGCAGAGGGGACTCTTATCTGGGTTCATCTCTTGGCTCTGAAGGGCTTTGTAGTGGTAGGAGTGGGGTCACTTGATTGGAGGTGTGTGTAATTTAAAAAAAATTTTATCCACTTTTTCTCCCATTTTCAATATTTTTCCTCCCATCCCAATTTTCGTATCATCCAATTCAACCCTCCCCTGTCACGAACGCTGTTTCTTGCCTCCCACAAGCCGGCTGCAATGTGGACTAAGTCATACATAGCACAAGTCCCCTCCGGTACTTGAGGTAACAGCAGTCGCATCTTTTCACCTGCGCAGCTCGATCTCTCAGTGGCGAGGAGTAACGCGTGGGAGGCTCACGCTGCCCCCGACACTTCCTGATTCTACTGCGCAGGCGCACCAACCGACCTGTAGGAGTCGCGGTCCACAACGCCCGATCCCCACCCATCAGTTTCCCACCCCCTAATACGGCCAATGTGTATTAGTATGAACGACCAGCTAAACTGAAAGCAATGTGGAGCGCTGGGCTCAAACAGGCGAGCCCAGCGGCTCTGCATTCGTGGCGAGCGCCTTGCCCACTACGCCACGTAGCCGCCCCAGGTGTGTGTAAAATTTTATGGCTCGCTTTTGAATTTGAATGATTAGGGGGTATTGGCCGAGTTCTGCCCTGCATGCATTATTGGCAGTGTGTCTGTGGACCTTAAGTAGGTTTTTGCACAATTCTGCATGCAGTACTTCTAATGGGTGTTTTTCCCATTTTGGGAAATCTTGGTTAGTTAATGGACCCCACACTTCACTGCCATATAATATTATTGGATTTATTACGGAATTTAGAATTTTGAGCCAGGTCCTAATTGGGATGTCAATTGGAATTTTCCTTTTGATGGCATAAAAAGCCCTTCTTCCCTTCTCTTTCAATTCATTCACAGCCATATTGAAGTTTCCATTATGATTTATTTTCAATCCCAAATATGGGTAGCTTTTTGTGTTTTCTAATATGTGTGTGCCTAATTTAAATGTATTATGTGAACTCTGAGACTCGTGTCTCCTTTGAAAGATCATGACTTTAGTCTTCTTCATGTTTACGTTCAGAGACCATGTCTGGCAGAACTGGTGGAGGATGTCTAGGTTCTGTTGTAGACCCTCTTTAGTGGCTGACAGCAGAACCAGATCATCTGCGTACATCAGTAATTTTACATTGGTATCGTGCAGAGTCAGACCGGGTGCAGTAGAAAGTTCTAATAACTTTGCTAATTCATTTATATATATATTAAACAATGTTGGGCTTAAATTGCACCCCTGGCGGACTCCGCGACCCTGGGTGAAGAAATTTGTTCTTTTATTTCCAATTCTAACAGCACATCTGTTTTTTGTGTACATGGATTTGATCAAGTCATATGTATTTCCTCCAACACCACTTTCTAGAATTTTGAAGAAAAGACCTTTGTGCCAAATTGAGTCAAAAGCTTTTTCAAAATCGACAAAGCAGGAATATATTTTGTTTTTGTTCTGTTTTACGTGAATGTCAATTAGGGTTTTAAGAGTGTATATATGGTCAGAGGTACGATAATTTGGTAAGAATCCGATTTGGCTTTTACTTAGAACGCTGTGTTCTGTAAGGAATTCTATGAGTCTGGTGTTGATGATACTACATAGAAGTTTGCCCAAATTACTCGTCACACAGATACCCCTATAGTTTTTTGGGTCATGTTTATCTCCACTCTTGAAAATTGGGGTTATGAGTCCTTCATTCCAGACATCAGGAAAATAGCCTAGATTTAGTGTCAAATTGAATAATTTTAAAATAGCCAATTGGAATTTTTCAGAGATGTGTTTAATCATTTCATTTAATATGCCATCTGTACCACAGGCCTTTCTAGCTTTAAGGCACTGGAGTTTTGATTTCAGCTCTTGTTCTGTGATTGGGAAGTCTAGAGGGTTTTGATTATCCTTTATGATATTTTCCCATTTTTGTAATTTTTCACATATCTGGCTGGTTTCCGTTTTTGTATTCAGGGGTACAGTTGTAAAGAGTGATGTGAAGTGGTTTGTCCAAACATCCCCATCTTGGATAGCCATTTCTTCCGGCTTATCTTTATTCAATGAGTTCCAGTGGTCCCAGAAGGAGTTAGAGCTTAGAGAGTCCTCTATTTTGCACAATTGTTTATTTACGTGATTGTTCCTTTTAATTCTGATGGTCTTTTTGTAGTGTTTCAATGATTCACAGTATTGGAGGCGTAAGGTGTCATTTTGTGGGTTTATGTGTTTCTGGTTTGATATTTTTCTTAGCTGTGTTCTAAGAGCTTTACATTCTTTGTCAAACCATTGGTCCTTTTTAGTTTTTCTCTGTTTGTTACCTGATAATTTTAATTTGGACTTTGTTGCAGTTCTTTCAAATATATAATGTATGTGTTCTACAGCTAGGTTTACTCCTTCAACACTGTTAGAGTATGGCATGGCTAGGAACGTATCTAACAGTGATTGTGTCTCATCACTGGCGATGGCTCTCTGGTAGTCCTGCATGCTGTTCTGGGACCATCTGTAGTATTTGGGGATGTTGTATAGTTTACTGGGCTGTGTAGGGGGATTTTTGAGAGACTCAGTTCTTTTCATGTATGCAGTGATCTGACTGTGGTCGGAGAGTGGGGTCAGAGGTTTGACTGTGAATGAACTGAAGGATACTGGATCCAGATCTGTTATCATGTAATCTACTGTGCTGCTGCCAAGGGGTGAGCAGTAAGTGTACCTTCCTTGTGAGTCCCCTCTCACACGCCCATTGACAAGGTAGAGACTCAGTCCTCTACACAGCTGTAATAAATCCTTCCCATTTTTGTTTATGGAAGTGTCATGGTTATTTCTAGGGGACTGGTTTACATGGTTGCATATGGTGTGGTCAGATATGAAATTGTCTCCATGTGTACTGGTGAAATCAGGGTGGGTTCCCGTTCGGGCATTGAAGTCACCGCAAACAAGCACATGACCTTGACTTTGATAAAGACATATTTCTGATTCAAGGTTGGAGAAGATGTCGTCTGAGTAATATGGAGACCCAGTGGGTGGTACGTATATTCCACAGATAAATAGGTCTCTCTGAGAGGGGATTACTTCTTTATTTAGTTTTAACCAAATATGATTGTTCCCGGTTTTTAGAATCTGTATTGACTGGTGGAGTTGTGATTTGTACCAAATTATCAATCCCCCTGAGTCTCTGCCCTGACTAATATGTTTTGTTTTATTTGATGGCAAAATTACTTCTCTATAGTGAGGAGGGCAGTGTGTGTCTACATCTTCTCTGCACCATGTCTCAGTTAGGATTAAGAGGTCATTGTTTGTTATAGCCTGTAAAAAATCTGAGTCTCTACTCTTAAGGCCGTATGTTGAAGAGCAAAGACCCTGTATGTTCCAGCAACTGATGGCAAATGATTGCATTTTGTACAAAAATATATAAAGGTATAAAGGTTATAAGGTATAAGGGTATTCAATCAATGAAAAATATATATAAAGGTGTTCATAAAGGTGTTCAAAGGTATAAAGGTTATAGGGTATAAAGGTATTCAGTCAATGAACGAACATCACAGAATAAATTTAACAACAACAAAGGCAACAGCAGGCAGTTGGCCTGCTTTTTCTTTACTTTTTGGTCGACTGCTAGCTTGTAGTGAGAAGTTTACTGCATAGCGTGTATAACATTTGTTTGATCTCATTCAGCTCTGATGTGGGTGGGGGG
>NC_140180.1:72561776-72579423 GCF_963971535.1 Notolepis coatsorum | reverse complement strand
CTATTACTATAATACAATGCTAGAGACTGAAAAATGACATTTATAATGCATGGGACCTTTAAGTAGTTTTTTGCACAATTCTGCATGCAGTACTTCTAATGGGTGTTTTTCCCATTTGGGAAATCTTGGTTAGTTAATGGACCCCACACTTCACTGCCATATAATATTATTGGATTTATTACGGAATTTAGAATTTTGAGCCAGGTCCTAATTGGGATGTCAATTGGAATTTCCTTTTGATGGCATAAAAAGCCCTTCTTCCCTTCTCCTTCAATTAATTCACAGCCATATTGAAGTTTCCATTATGATTTATTTTCAATCCCAAATATGGGTAGCTTTTTGTGTTTTCTAATATGTGTGTGCCTAATTTAAATGTATTATGTGAACTCTGAGACTCGTGTCTCCTTTGAAAGATCATGACTTTAGTCTTCTTCATGTTTACGTTCAGAGACCATGTCTGGCAGAACTGGTGGAGGATGTCTAGGTTCTGTTGTAGACCCTCTTTAGTGGCTGACAGCAGAACCAGATCATCTGCGTACATCAGTAATTTTACATTGGTATCGTGCAGAGTCAGACCGGGTGCAGTAGAAAGTTCTAATAACTTTGCTAATTCATTTATATATATATTAAACAATGTTGGGCTTAAATTGCACCCCTGGCGGACTCCGCGACCCTGGGTGAAGACATTTTTTCTTTTATTTCCAATTCTAACAGCACATCTGTTTTTTGTGTACATGGATTTGATCAAGTCATATGTATTTCCTCCAACACCACTTTCTAGAATTTTGAAGAAAAGACCTTTGTGCCAAATTGAGTCAAAAGCTTTTTCAAAATCGACAAAGCAGGAATATATTTTGTTTTTGTTCTGTTTTACGTGAATGTCAATTAGGGTTTTAAGAGTGTATATATGGTCAGAGGTACGATAATTTGGTAAGAATCCGATTTGGCTTTTACTTAGAACGCTGTGTTCTGTAAGGAATTCTATGAGTCTGGTGTTGATGATACTACATAGAAGTTTGCCCAAATTACTCGTCACACAGATACCCCTATAGTTTTTTGGGTCATGTTTATCTCCACTCTTGAAAATTGTGGTTATGAGTCCTTCATTCCAGACATCAGGAAAATAGCCTAGATTTAGTGTCAAATTGAATAATTTTAAAATAGCCAATTGGAATTTTTCAGAGCTGTGTTTAATCATTTCATTTAATATGCCATCTGTACCACAGGCCTTTCTAGCTTTAAGGCACTGGAGTTTTGATTTCAGCTCTTGTTCTGTGATTGGGAAGTCTAGAGGGTTTTGATTATCCTTTATGATATTTTCCCATTTTTGTAATTTTTCACATATCTGGCTGGTTTCCGTTTTTGTATTCAGGGGTACAGTTGTAAAGAGTGATGTGAAGTGGTTTGTCCAAACATCCCCATCTTGGATAGCCATTTCTTCCGGCTTATCTTTATTCAATGAGTTCCAGTGGTCCCAGAAGGAGTTAGAGCTTAGAGAGTCCTCTATTTTGCACAATTGTTTATTTACGTGATTGTTCCTTTTAATTCTGATGGTCTTTTTGTAGTGTTTCAATGATTCACAGTATTGGAGGCGTAAGGTGTCATTTTGTGGGTTTATGTGTTTCTGGTTTGATATTTTTCTTAGCTGTGTTCTAAGAGCTTTACATTCTTTGTCAAACCATTGGTCCTTTTTAGTTTTTCTCTGTTTGTTACCTGATAATTTTAATTTGGACTTTGTTGCAGTTCTTTCAAATATATAATTTATGTGTTCTACAGCTAGGTTTACTCCTTCAACACTGTTAGAGTATGGCATGGCTAGGAACGTATCTAACAGTGATTGTGTCTCATCACTGGCGATGGCTCTCTGGTAGTCCTGCATGCTGTTCTGGGACCATCTGTAGTATTTGGGGATGTTGTATAGTTTACTGGGCTGTGTAGGGGGATTTTTGAGAGACTCAGTTCTTTTCATGTATGCAGTGATCTGACTGTGGTCGGAGAGTGGGGTCAGAGGTTTGACTGTGAATGAACTGAAGGATACTGGATCCAGATCTGTTATCATGTAATCTACTGTGCTGCTGCCAAGGGGTGAGCAGTAAGTGTACCTTCCTTGTGAGTCCCCTCTCACACGCCCATTGACAAGGTAGAGACTCAGTCCTCTACACAGCTGTAATAAATCCTTCCCATTTTTGTTTATGGAAGTGTCATGGTTATTTCTAGGGGACTGGTTTACATGGTTGCATATGGTGTGGTCAGATATGAAATTGTCTCCATGTGTACTGGTGAAATCAGGGTGGGTTCCCGTTCGGGCATTGAAGTCACCGCAAACAAGCACATGACCTTGACTTTGATAAAGACATATTTCTGATTCAAGGTTGGAGAAGATGTCGTCTGAGTAATATGGAGACCCAGTGGGTGGTACGTATATTCCACAGATAAATAGGTCTCTCTGAGAGGGGATTACTTCTTTATTTAGTTTTAACCAAATATGATTGTTCCCGGTTTTTAGAATCTGTATTGACTGGTGGAGTTGTGATTTGTACCAAATTATCAATCCCCCTGAGTCTCTGCCCTGACTAATATGTTTTGTTTTATTTGATGGCAAAATGACTTCTCTATAGTGAGGAGGGCAGTGTGTGTCTACATCTTCTCTGCACCATGTCTCAGTTAGGATTAAGAGGTCATTGTTTGTTATAGCCTGTAAAAAATCTGAGTCTCTACTCTTAAGGCCGTATGTTGAAGAGCAAAGACCCTGTATGTTCCAGCAACTGATGGCAAATGATTGCATTTTGTACAAAAATATATAAAGGTATAAAGGTTATAAGGTATAAGGGTATTCAATCAATGAAAAATATATATAAAGGTGTTCAAAGGTATAAAGGTTATAGGGTATAAAGGTATTCAGTCAATGGACGAACATCACAGAATAAATTTAACAACAACAAAGGCAACAGCAGGCAGTTGGCCTGCTTTTTCTTTTCTTTTTGGTCGACTGCTAGCTTGTAGTGAGAAGTTTACTGCATAGCGTGTATAACATTTGTTTGATCTCATTCAGCTCTGATGTGGGTGGGGGGGGGGGGGGCTGGTCAGGGCGGATGCATAGGTCATCTCCTGCGGCGGACGGTGAGGGGGTCGGCTGGGGGGACGTCTCCTCTCACTGGGTGGGTTGGAAGGGTGGGGTGTGGGCTGGGGGCGGTTGAGGGGTCGGCTGGGGGGATGTCTCCTCTCACTGGGTGGGGTGGAAAGGTGGGGTATAGGTGGGGCATAGGTTTGTGGGGTGACTCCTCGTGGGTATCTCATGGGCCTGTGCTTTCTCGGAGAGGCCGGTGTGTGACTGGGTCTGTTGGGGTTGCGTCCGAGGGCAGCATCCTTTAATGTTTTTGCAAATGTCCTCACTCCCGCGTTGTTTAGGTGTAGCCCATCATTATTAAAGTCCCATCTGCCGATGTTTGTGTGGTGGGCCAGGTGGACATTTTTGAGGGCAGCACAGTTTCTTGAGGTCTCCATGTTGATTTCGTGAATGATGTGTGGAGGGGTGTCCATCCTGGGGAGGAGGGTGGAGATGATTACTCTGGTGTGTGGGAACTCCCTGGAGGCCTTCTCAGCCACCCTGGCCATTGCTTCAGCAGTTCTATGCTGTAGATAGTGGAGGTCATTTGTGCCCGTGTGCACCACCATGTACTGGGGGCTCCCTAGAGTGTCCTGTCTGAGCAGCTCCATGGCGTGGCCTGTGTTCCGACAGCGCTTGGCTGTCACCTTGAGGCCCGGGAAGAGGCGTGCTGTGTCCAGGTATTTGCCATTGGAGTCCATGAGGAGGACTACCTGGGCTTTGGGCTGGGCTGGTCTGGTGGACTGGGGCCGTGGCTCGGGTGGAGGTTGGGCTGCTGGAAGGGGGTCTGAGTCCGAAGGTATGTCAGTGGGTGTCAGGCTGGGAGGGGTTAGTGGGGTCAGGGGGGGGGCGGTATATTCTGGTTTGGCAGTAGGGGGGGTGGGGTGGTGAGTGTTGGAGCAGAGGACCGCTTTTGATCGGGGGGGAATGTATGTATTCTTTCTTCTTGTCGTTGTAGCTTTACTTCCTCTATCTCACTGCGTAGAGACTCCTCCCGGCTGTTTGTATCTTCCTTCATGGCTTTCATCTGGGCCTGTAGGGTGTAGTTTTCCTGCTCTAGCTCCCGCATGGTTTCTGTGAGCTCCCTGACCCTCCTCTGGGTCTCCCTCAGCTCTGAAGTGGTCTCCTCCCCGTTCCTCTTCAGATGACGGAGCTCTTCTCCCAGCTGCTGAATGGTGCAGGGCTCAGTCAGCCTGGCCAGAGTCCTCTCTTTAAATTCAGTAAACTCCAGCTCCAGGAGAGATACGCTTTTTCTCAGCTGCTGGACCAGTTGGGAGGGTGTTGAAGGAGTGTGGATGGATGGGCTGACTGGTGCTCTTTGTACTGGCAGTGGCATCACTGGATTCACTGTGTGGTTGGAGGGAGTTGGAGTGGCACAGTCAGAAGGGCTAGTTGCTGGTTTTGACTCTGATATTTCTGTGTCTGTGTTCACCTTGTCCTCTTCTGTCTGTGTGTCCGCAGCATTGGTATTGGGCACTACTCTCTCCACTTCCGTTTTTATTTTTGGGAAAAGCTCTTGAAATATGTTGAGGTTTGCTTCATTTCCCTGTACTAATACAGTCCCTTTAACATAGTAAGAGATTGTTAGAACTGGGTTATCAGTGTCCAGGGTCTCATCATGGCATATAGTGTGCCGTCCTCCTCGTCCGATGCCTTCTTTCACAACATGGTCATAGTGGTTACAGATCACCTGTTTCCAGGAGTTAACATGTTCTGTGTGGAAGATGAGGTCATTCATCACCTTCTTCTCATTATAGACAGTGTAGTCAGCATACAGCTCCTCTGGGTGGGCCAACAGTGTCTCCTCCTTGTGTTTTTTCTTGTTTTTATTACTTGTGCAACTAGGAGGGTACTCAACTTCTCTGCTGCACAGCTCTGTGCAGCTTTGCCTGTTTTGGTCCTCCATGTCAACACACCAGGTAACACAAACTTAACTGACAGAGACTGTTGTTATTAGCCTTTTGTACAAAATACTATTTAGGGTTTAGCTGGCTGGCTAGCTGTCGTTAGCTAACGTTCTGTGGGCCAGTGTCAGTAGCTGGCTGGCTGATTTATTGTTGCTAATGTTCTGGGGGCTAACGGGCCTGCTAGCTATGTTGTGTTGAACCATACGGTCCCGTTAGCTCTTGTAGCTATGTTATGTTGAAGCAAACGGTCCCGCTCTCTCTCTCTGTCTCTCTCTGTCTCTCTGTCTCTCTCTCTCTCTCTCTCTCTCTCTCTCTCTCTCTCTCTCTCTCTCTCTCTCTCTCTCTCTCTCTCTCTCTCTCTCTCTCTCTGTCTCTCTCTCTCTCTCTCTCTTTCTCTCTCTCTCTGTCACTCTCTCTCTCTGCTTTTCATGCCGTCTCCCTATTTCACACATAAACCTCCCACACCTAACAGACTTAGTCATGCATAGCCTTTATAAGTCTGGCACCCAACGTTGGTGTGTGTGTGTGTGTGTGTGTGTGTGTGTGTGTGTGTGTGTGTGTGTGTGTGTGTGTGTGTGTGTGTGCGTGCGTGCGTGCGTGCGTGCGTGCGTGCGTGCGTGCGTGCGTGCGTGCGTGCGTGCGTGTGTGTGTATACAGGTACATATACTGTGCATGTCTGTGTGAGTGTACCCACTTAAATATTGTACAGTAATTTGTCAGCCGCAAAAGCGTCCCCAGTCATTGTTAGCTGTGTAGCAGTGAAGGTAAACAACACAGTTGTGTCTTTGCACATTTACATTTAGTCATTTAGATGAACGCTTTTATCCAAAACGACGTACAAGTTCTGTACGACAAGTCAGCAGGAAGGGTACAACTCTGGAAGCTAAGGGTAAGTAAGATTGTTCGTCAAGCAATGTTGAACATAAGTGCTACACTCTTGAGTGCATAGTAGTATAGACATTAGCATAGTAAAGTAATATAGGCAAGGTAGATTACTCAGTAGTGGATAACATCGGCGTATTTAGACCACTATCAGTGGGGCACCGGCCCCACTGTTGATCAGCTGTGCCCCAGTGATTGCCCCAGTGATTATTATTATTATAATTTTTTTTACTTCGCTTTGAAATATTATAGTGAAATATTTTGCATTTATCTTGTTGAAATCCTCCAACAGGCTCTTTTTTGTAAGTTGCCTGGTTTGCACACCCCTATGACAGCTAATACATGGTACATCCCATGGTGCTCAGCTGTCAGCAGGCAGCTGGCCTCGCGCAGTTCGCAGGTATCACACAGCTGCGTTGCATTCTGTCATGATGCACAGCTAAGAAAGTTAAAGCAAACGAAATTTGGGCATTCCAGCCCTCGTGGACAGACTACTACGGGTTTGTGTGTCAGAAGGACCGTGCTGTGTGTACTTATGTTGAAGGCTTGCCAAACAAAGAGACAATCAATCAAGGATAAAAGATATCCCCATGTCAGCTCGAAGTGTCGAGCGACGCATCAACAAAATGTCCGAAAATATCAGAGAACAGCAAACAGCTGGATTAAAAGATGCTCCGGTGTGCAGCTTAAAGGGACCGACCAACCAACTACTACCCCAGATAACGCTCAGTAAAGCAAAACAGTGCCAGGGATCTCAGGTAAGCAGCGGTTTATTTAACTTGAATGTCTTTCTCTCTCTCTCCCTCTCTCTCTCTCCTCTCTCTCTCTCTCCTCTCCTCTCTCTCTCTCTCCCTCTCCCTCTCCCTCTCCCTCTCCTCTCCTCTCCTCCCTCTCTCTCTCTCTCTCTCTCTCTCTCTCTCTCTCTCTCTCTCTCTCTCTCTCCTCTCTCTCTCCCTCTCCCTCCCCTCTCTCTATCTCTCTCCTCTCCTCTCCTCCTCTCTCTCTCTCTCTCTCTCTCTCTCTCTCTCTCTCTCTCTCTCTCTCATCTCTCTCTCTCTCTCTCTCTCTCTCTCTCTCTCTCTCTCTCTCCTCTCCTCTCCTCTCTCTCCCTCTCCTCTCCTCTCTCTCTCTCTCTCTCTCTCTCTCTCTCTCTCTCTCTCTCTCTCCCTCTCCTCTCCTCTCTCTCTCTCTCTCTCCTCTCCTCTCTCTCTCTGGCCTTGCTCCGGGGGAGGGATTGGAGGAGGGTGTGCCTCAGTTAAACCTTGCGACGACTGAGCTGTGTTCTGGTCATGTGACACTACACATATTTAATTGAGACCCTTTATTATTTCAAGTGGGATTATTTTTACTCAAAATGTGAGTATTACCAAGTCACCTTGTGTTCTTAAAACAATGACAATAAACATAGTTTTATTAGGCTGAAATAATGTGGTTGTGTACTTATTTTTTCTGTTAACTTATTATGGATTGAAAACTGAAAACCAAACAAAATGTGCTATATATAGCCTACCGTCTGCGTCAAATATGAAATAAAGGCATCTAAATGATACATCTTTTCTTTAAAAAAAACAAGCTCAATCAAAAGATTCTACATGACTTTAGGAAGAACAAAGGCAGAGGCTCTGGGCCCTATTCCCCGTACCTGGTTCCAACTAAGTCGATCAAGAGTCCCATTATCCAGATTCAATTAACCCGATGTTTGAAGCCGGGATTTTCCTGTTCCTCGAAGGTGGATTCAGTCTCGTTAACTCGAACCAGACTTGAGACCCAGGATAAGTGCGCGCGGCCACTTCAGTTGAAAAGCCAGCACGTATCGATAGCAGAGATCCTGATTTTCTAACGGCATTGATTGATTAATTGATTTAAAACTTTATTAACAGATTGCAGTACGGCTCAATCGCCTCGCCGACAAGTTAAATGCGTTATCTATAGGCTAATTTTAAGTCCCTCATTACCTCAATCAATCAGATTATATTTCTTTAAACTTGCCTGCTGGCAGTAGGTTTATGGATTGAATAATCAAATGAGATCTTGCTAGCGAAAATAATTAGTTAAACTGTTATACAGAATAAGGATACGGCTCTCTTACCCATTGATTGATGTATGGTGGATCTTTTAATTATCTGCACTGTGGTGTAACGGTTTATGCTTTTGACTTTCACGCAGACGGCCCGGGTTCGAATCCTAGTCTTTTCCTTCTTTTTGCAATGTAGGAATAATTCAATTTGGTGCACGTTGAGAGCTATATAAAGAATGACATCCTCAATGCATGTAGATTTATAATATTTTAACTTAAAACTAGGCTACTTTTGCGTATAATCATTAATATTATATTCCAAAAAAAATTATATTGGAAACGCGGGGTTTCGAACACCGGTCGCCCGGTTGCCAGAATTGAGCACTACCGCTGCGCCACTGTGCCAGACGGGATAGATTCATTGTTTATCCATTAATGAACGAGAGACCCGTGTTTAGAATATTTTTTTCTTTTGAATGAAGTTTTATCTCTTTATTCTCAAATGCATTAATGTGACGTCAACGGCTCATTCAATTTCTCAAATCCGTCAAACAGCGCATCTCATCAGACATTTCTTTTTATTTTAATTTTTTTTTTTATCTTTCTTCCCCTCCTTTTTCCCGATTTTTCTCCCATCCCACCCTTCCTGGTTGTTGCGTACTTTCCCCTACTGTTGGTCCGGGAGACCGGAGACTGTCACATGCTTTCCTCCGACGCATGTGCAGCCTGGGGCAGGCCAACCTGGCCGCGCAGGTTCTCACCGGGGAGAGTGTAGCGTGTGGGAGGCCACACTATCTCTCCTCAGTTCCAACCCTCGCTGAGCAGGCGCCCCGACCGAACTGTAGGGGTCGCTGTCCACAACGCCCAGGACCCACCCTTCAGCTTTCCCACCCCCTGATACAGCCAATTGTATCAGTGTGAGAGGCCAGCCAAGCTGATAGCAACGCCGGGAGCTGGATTCGAACAGGCGAATCCTAGTGTCTCCCGGTGTTGGTGACGAACGTAATCTCCGTGCGCCACCTGCCCCCCCTCATCAGACATTTTAATCCCAGTTACAATATCACACAAAATCCACAATCCACGCATAGACACTTCAATTTTATGCTTGAATGAAACACAATCCGGGCGCTCCGTTAAGCAAATCTACTGCGGAGAATATATGAAACTAATCAGAGCCAAACGGCCGATAGGTTTCATTCATTAAAAATATCCCCGCGGGATTCACATTTGCAATGCGCCGTTATTAAAATAACCACATGCAGCGTGTATCGCGACTCCGAGCGCCGTATATGACGTGCATTATTTTATTTAGGACAAAGTAAATCTATAGGCTCAATATGATTTATTATCAGCATTTAGTTATATTATTATACATTTCAAAAGCCCCCTCTAGGAAAACGAAGCACAGAAACGTAATTCAGAATGGTATAATGCAGATCCTAGACTGTGAGAATCATTTCAGGAAGCGAGCTGTCATTTCTTTGCGGGGGCGTGGCCATGGTTCATCCGGCTAACTGAAGTTAACCCTGCTCCCGACCAGGCTCAAACTTTTTGATCTGTTGTCATGGTGATTTGGACAATCGCGCGTCGGGGAATGGGAAGGTCCGGCTTAAGTCAGGCTTGACTGGAAATTATCCGGCTAACTCAGTTATCCAGGTACGGGGAACGGGGCCCTGGTCCTTGCTCCAAAGGCAGTGGGTGATGTTCTCAAGGCCTTAACGTCAGATAAACCCCTCCCATTCTCCATACAGATGGATGCATCTAACCTAACCCTAACCCTAAAACCGAAATAAAGTAAAAAAATTAAATAGTTACAAAATCTGCAAATTTTCGCCCAAAAACCGGGCAAAATCGGCAAAAAAAAATTTCATATCCCTTGGTGCCCCCCTGTGCCCCAGTACAGTGCTTGGTCTAGATACGCCCCTGGTGGATAATAGTAAAAGACGGTACGAAGGTTATTAATTTTTTCATTTCAGATATAGATTGAAATGGTGTGTTTTTGGTGTGTGGGTTTCGGCTGTCCTGACCGTGGTGTGCTTCGCTTTGATGACCTCCCAGGAGCTAGAATAGGAGTGAGTCTGAGGCGGCCAGAAGATGCAGAGTGTAGAGGGGTCTTGAGAGTGTGTAGTTAGAGACCATTGACCAGAGGTTGGAGGAAGCCGTTCCCCTTGTTGCACGGTAAGCCAGGTCAAGGAGTTTGAAGCGCATTTGTGCGGGAATGGGAAGCCAGTGCAGCTCTAAGAAGTGGGGTAACGTGAGCTAACTTTGGTAGAGATCAGGCTGCGTTCTGTATGAGTTGAAGTGGCGTGTTGGTGGTAGCCGGTAAACCAGCTAGCAGTGCATTGTAGTAGGTGAGGCGAGAGATGACTGTCAGCCCCTCGTCAGACGCTCGCTGCTCGCTACTGTTCTCTGACAGACATGAGAGCCCAGCTGGAGGTTTCCACCGGATTCCGCTTCTGTCAACTCACTCATAAGGCGAGTTGCGAAATGAAAAAGTTTATATAAATCTTTAAAAAAAAAGTTGTTGAGTGTTGTGTACGTTCACAATTTAAGAAAGTAGAGATTGTGTACTTTAGGGCAGTGGTCCTCCCAAGGAATTACCCCCCCCCCCCCCCCCCCACCCCCCTTCGACAGCAGACATGCTAACCTGTCTGCTTTACATTTTACATTTACATTTAGTCATTAAGCTGACACTTTTATCCAAAGCGACTTACAAGTTTTGTACAACAAGACAGCAGGAAGGGTACAACTCTATCAGCTGAGTAACAAGTCAAGTCAAGTCAAGTCAAGAGTTTTAATTGTCACGGCATACAGGTATACAATGAAATGCGGCTGGTCTTGTACAATGTTCATCAAAGTGTTGAGTGCTACAGACCACAGTTCCTAAAGTTACACACTTCACAATGATGTAGACAGTATATTCAGTTAAAAGATCCTACCCTTGTGCTGTTGTTATCCAAAGTGCTTGTCATCATAGCCACTCTGTCACTATGCAGTTAGTTCACCCCCTCCAAATAATCTAGTAAAAGTATTAATATTTTCTAATATCTGAGGATTACTATAGTAATTTACTTCATTTACGTTTTCCCATCCATAGAAACATATGAGAGTCTACATAAAGTAAAAAGGCTATTGTTATATTTGCTTATTACATGGCGTTTTCACATTCGCCGAAATGCTTGCTTGTGATTGGTCAATAGCGCGCGTCAGAGGTCAGTTATCAGACAATAATGACCGCTGTGGGACAATAATGACCGCTGTGCGGTCTGCAGTGCGGTCTAAGTAAGGCTGCAGCTACATTCAACTGTTAATTAATGGATAGAAAAGTGACTGAGGATATTATTATTATTATTATTTTTATTTTATTTTATTTTATTTTATTTTATTTTATTTTATTTTATTTTATTTTATTTTATTTTATTTTATTTTATTTTATTTTATTTTATTTTATTTTATTTTATTTTATTTTATTTTATTTTATTTTATTTTATTTTATTTTATTTTATTTTATTTTATATATTACTGTCTGTCAAAAAACAGACATAGACTGACAGACACAGTGGATCAATGTAGCCGCATAACGTTAAAGATCAAAGTAAGCGATCTACAGATGACAGTGTCATCTTGTGATGTCATGAGTTTATTAGTCATGGGGAAATCCCACATCACCATGGCACTTGGTCATATAAGGCACTTCTAAAGCATCCGCCAAACGCCATGTGTTAAACATGTTTCTCATTCTGAGGTTTTCAAAGTGGACGTGTGCGGTCGGTCATTCCAGGGATTTGTGTAAACGAAAAACCCACACACAGGGGAAACAATCCTGCTGAATGGAAGTCAATAAAAACCACAGAGGGAAGAGCTAGTATGAGGCGAGCTAACTTACCACGTGGAGGATTTTATTCTCTGTCTCGTAGACTGTACAGTCCTGTAGGGAACGGAAGAAAACAGGAAGAGAGAGAACATGAGATGGAGGGGGGGAAAACGTCAATGCAGGCGGCATCAGCAGACCTGCTCAAATAACCCCCGCCACCCAGAATACCACAGGAGGGAAGGAAATGAGAGATACGAGACGGAGAAAGGATGGACCCCCCGTTCCTTTTCTTTTTCACTCACGAACAATAGCACTCAGCAATGTCATTTCCATTCGGGTCGGTTTCTTGAATTGATTGGACCTACTCTTGACTGCGCTGCTTTAATCCCACGAGTCCAGCACTCACAAATCTGCCCCCCGCATACATCCCCCCCTATTTAACTGTGAGTGATTGTTACTCAACAATAGGTGATAGTTAATCTATTTCTGGGAAAGCAGCCCACGGAGAATACCAGATGTGCATGGGACCAGTTCATTCATCCTTTGGTGCCTTGGTACGACCAGCGCTGCCACTGTAGTCTCCCTCTCGCCATGCTTCCTGCCACACACTCAGCTGGCCCAGTGTGACCCTATGTCACCGCCCCTCCTCTCCTCTCCTCTCCTCTCCTCTCCTCTCCTCTCCTCTCCTCTCCTCTCCTCTCCTCTCCTCTCCTCTCCTCTCATTTCTTCTCCTCTCCTCTCCTCTCCTCTCCTCTCCTCTCCTCTCCTCTCCTCTCCTCTCCTCTCCTCTCCTCTCCTCTCCTCTCCTCTCCTCTCCTCTCCTCTCATTTATTCTCCTCTCCTCTCCTCTCCTCTCCTCTCCTCTCCTCTCCTCTCCTCTCCTCTCCTCTCCTCTCCTCTCCTCTCCTCTCCTCTCCTCTCCTCTCCTCTCCTCACCTCTCCGCTGGCCCAAGTAAAGGGGATCTGTGTTATCTACCAAGCCCCAGTGATCACTGTGGGCAGACTCACAAACACTCCTACACATACAGGGTTATAGAGTCCAACAGACAACCATGGTGTTCCGCTACAAACAATGGGATTGTCTATGTCTGTGTGTCTATGAGTGCATGTGCTGTGCACCGCTTGCACCTTCACATGTGTGAGATAGCATGTGTGTGTGTGTGTGTGTGTGTGTGTGTGTGTGTGTGTGTGTGTGTGTGTGTGTGTGTGTGTGTGTGTGTGTGTGTGTGTGTGTGTGTGTGTGTGTGTGTGTGTGTGTGTGTGTGTGTGTGTGTGTGTGTGTGTGTGTGTGTGTGTGTGTGTGTGTGTGTGTGTGTGTGTGTGTGTGTGTGTGTGTGTGTGTGTGTGTGTGTGTGTGTGTGTGTGTGTGTGTGTGTGTGTGTGTGTGTGTGTGTGTGTGTAGCAAATCCACACCACTCCGCGGAAGAAGTAAGCCAGAGGGAGTCGGGTGTGAGAGGAAGAGTGAGACTCACTACCCCTACAGTAGCGCTCTCCCTCTCCATCAGAGCCTGTGAGCCGGGCGGGGGTTGAGCTGGAGCAGAGAGTGAAAGAGCACATGGCCTGAGGCTGCTACCGAGAGCCGCTCCAACCCTCCGCCGCGCTGCACACCGCCTATGGCGCCAGGCATATGTTACACTCACCATAGAATCTACAGCATGAAGCCATGAGCCGGATCCATATTGATGAGCCCTTCCACCAATTAAAACCATGACCTTTAGGGTGCGGGGGGGGGATGAATATGCATGGACCGTGTGCGCAGGTGTGTATGAATGGCACCTCTGTGTATGTGTGTGTGTGTGTGTATGTGTGTGTGTGTGTGTGTGTGTGTGTGTGTGTGTGTGTGTGTGTGTGTGTGTGTGTGTGTGTGTGTGTGTGTGTGTGTGTGTGTGTGTGTGTGTGTGTGTGTGTGTGTGTGTGTGTGTGTGTGTGTGTGTGTGTGTGTGTGTACTATACCTGTTGTACAATGGTGGTTAACTCTAAGCAGAGTTGCACTATGTTGTTCTTCAGCAGAGAGTACTCCGTCACGCTGGCGAACGGAGACCTGCGAGACAACAGGAACAGACTCACACATTACATTACAGGGTGAATTAAAGTACCGTACGTCAACAACATATGTTTCCCGCTGTTGATCCCAAACGCAGGGATGAGGACAGAGAGAATACCTTTGTGCGCTTGCATTCTGTATACCTGTCAGACCATACTGTGATGTCAGCGGTTGCGCTCGTTGGAAGGAAAGAAACACGTTGATGATAGAAGTAAGTGTATAGGGAGGTGTAGTGGTTACGTCATTGGTGTTTCCCGCGCGGTCCACCCTCCTTGAAATTGCCATGTATTTCCAATGGACCCATTTCTAAATCGTCTCGTTTAAAACAAATAAAGCATGAACATTGGCATGGTGTACCTTTCTGTGTGTATCCATCTACAATCTATAGCTCAACATGAAAAAATTCGCAATTAATCGTAATAGTAGCAAAATAACAACGTTTATGTTTTCGTTCACTGAGGAACTACACTTCTTTGGCGCTGCTGACTGATGTCACCACAGCGTAGACTCCTGGCACTGAACGACAGGCTGGTAAGAGTAGTTTTTTTTTTTTTTGCGACAAATTAAACAGCCTTATAACTAACTTTATTTCAACCAAAAATGCTTAAACAATAATGTTAGTGATAGAAGGGAACTCATTTTGTGCAAAAATGGAAAGCTTGCCAATGTTCATGAGGCAGAATTATTAGCCGATAATACATTTTCCCAATGATAAATCCCTATACGGGTGGACCGCGCGGGAAACTAAAGTGACGTCAGACTACACCTCCCTATAGGCTGTAGGGGAGGATGTGCTCCTCTCTGAATGCTGGGCGAGGTGACACCAAACAAAAAGAGACACTACGAGATGAGTAACCAAAATAAAAAGAATGCCTTTTCATTATAGAGAGTGAACAATAGCATCCAATGTGTTCCAGCCCATAGGCGTAGTTTTATATAAGGACATAGAAAAGCGACGGAAACACAAAGTGTCCCTTCCAAAATAATTGCAAAGTGAAAACTGGAGTTTTAGTATTATAATTCACAACATCACAGTCTCGCGAAACAGAGCCTTTTTTATCTGTTTCGAAAGTATAGGTTGACCGCCACATCAAGAATCAGCAAGCTATCCTATTTTTATCTGCAATATCCAATCAACAGGTTAGGTTCTGCTCATCGCCCCTGCCGAAACCCTCCCACAGGAGATAACAACTGAGCAAAATGGAAGTGCCTGAACCGACACCGCTCAGGTGTTGGCCGTTCCAGGGAAGCCCTAAGCTGATGGGGTTATTTTACTGGCCCAACCACATGTGACTGTGGCACAGAACCTCAGACCATGGAGTACTTCCTTCGATGCCCTCTGTTAGGTGGACCTTGCAGAGCAAAGGACCTAGCACTCTACAACATCAAGGGACAGCAATGTACCAAGCACTGGCTGGATGTTATATAAGCTGAATAGCTTTGTATATGGATACGAAAAGAAGAACAGGTACGTTTTTTTGGACCTAATTTGCTATCAACTAATCACTTTGTAGATCACTGATCACCTTGTAGCTCCAAAAACTGTATTTACACTCAGTAAAGCGGTCTACCTGTCGAGCCAGGCCAAAGTGAGTGAGCGGTCTACCTGTCCAGCCAGGCCAAAGTGAGTGAGCGGTCTACCTGTCCAGCCAGGCCAAAGTGAGTGAGCGGTCTACCTGTCCAGCCAGGCCAAAGTGAGTGAGCGGTCTACCTGTCCAGCCAGGCCAGCAGGTTCTTGGCCGCCCCGATCAGATCCACCACGGAGGTGAGGAAGTCGTTGGGCAGCCTCCGCGAGGCCCGTCCGTCATAGTGCCCGCCCCTCCGCCGGCCCAGGATGAAGTTCTGGAGGTTCTTGGCCGAGGCGTTGAGCTTGTGGGACAGAGTCCGCAGGTTCTCCGTCTCCAGTCCATAGTTCTGGAGAAACACACGCGGAGAAAACATCGGAGGATTATGTATTCGTATGAGCAATACATAGGATAGAAGTACAGTAGATAGAAGATAGAAGTACAGTAGATAGAAACCTTATAGGGACTGCTACCTAATAATTTAATTGAGCAGTAACAGAGTAGGGGAGACACAGGAGAGAAGGTTCTTTATTGAGACAGTAGGAAGGCTGAAAGGGGGACAGAGTAGGGGAGACACAGGAGAGAAGGTTCTTTATTGAGAAAGTAGGAAGGCTGAAAGGGGGAAAGAGTAGGGGAGACACAGGAGAGAAGGTTCTTTATTGAGACAGTAGGAAGGCTGAAAGGGAGAAAGACATAATGGTAGTAAGTCATACTGGCCAGCAGCTTAACTAGTAAGAGTAGGTAAGGGTATGTACAGATGTACAGATACAGATATAGTATCTACATATATGTAACAAGGGTTATATGCAGTACAGACAGATGTGGATAGATATATATACGGTAAGAATATATATATATATATATATATATATATATATATATATATATATATCAATAAATATAGACCAGCAGGGAGACATGTGGTTTCAGGTAAGGGTCTTAAAAGGGCACTTCACCAAAAATCTTATTTTGCACATAATCTCAAGTTTTCAAGTTCAAGTTTCTTTATTATTTGTCATACAGAAATACAGAATACTTTGCATGAAATGTTTCTTTCTGTTTAGCTCCTGAGAGTGTGCTAGATAATAATAAGATAGTATAAATAAGTATATTAAGTAAAAAATAGAAAGTCAAGAAGTCAAGTAAACACAAGTGTAAACAACAATTGTTCAGTATACCTCTATATACAGTATGTACATCTGGTACAAAAATTGTGAGGTATAGCTTAGCTTGTGGTGCCACCTTGTGGTGGTGAGGTGCAATAAGGAATAAGGAAGAGATGGGCAATTATCTTACCAATAATATTAATATAAAGTGTAAAGTGTAAAAGTGTAAAGTGTGGTAAAGTGGGTGCTACAGTGTGTTGTTTATTTAAAGTGAGTGTGTGTGTGCTGTGGGTGTGTTGATGGCTTGTTATTGTTCATTGTTCAATCATTGTTCATTGAGCAATCATTGTTCATTGAGCATCCTGATGGCCTGGGGATAGAAGCTCCTTCTGAGTCTCTCTGTGCTTGCCATGAGACTCCGGTATCGCTTGCCTGACCGCAGCAGTTCAAAGAGGCAGTTGTTTGGGTGGCTGGAGTCTTTGATTATTCTCTTAGCCTTGCCCATGCACAACTTGTTGTAAATGCCTTGGAGAGTGGGAAGCCCCCCTCCAATTGTGCGTTCGGCTGAACGGGCCACTCTCTGTAGTCTGCTGTGGTCTTGTGCAGTGCTATTCCCAAACCAGGAGGTGATATTGCCAGTCAGGATGCTCTCTATTGTGCATGAGTAGAAGTTCTTAAGGATCTTCTGACTCACGTTGAACTTCCTTAAGCGCCTAAGGAAGTGGAGGTGTTGTCGTGCCTTCTTGATAACACTGTCAATGTGTGTGGTCCATGTCAAGTCCTCGGATATGTGGACTCCGAGGTACTTAAAACTGTTCACTCTCTCAACCGGTGCCCCGTCGTTGCTGAGGGGGCTGTAGTCCCTGACCCCCGACCTCCTAAAGTCCACAATCATCTCCTTTGTTTTGCTGACGTTCAGGGAGAGGCTGTTCTCTTGACACCATCCCGCTAGAACCTTAACCTCCTCCAGGTAGGCCCTCTCGTTGTTGGCAGAGATCAGGCCCACCACTACTGTGTCGTCAGCAAATTTGATGACTGTGGTGTTGTTCTGCTGTGCCACACAGTCATGTGTGTACAGGGAGTAGAGGAGGGGACTCAGGACACAGCCCTGGGGGGCCCCTATGTTGAGAGTGATGGATGAGGAGGTGCAGTTGCCTGCTCTCACCACCTGGGGTCTGCCTGTCAGGAAGTCCAAGACCCACTATC
>NC_140180.1:72524276-72556776 GCF_963971535.1 Notolepis coatsorum | reverse complement strand
GTCTGTTCACCTCATACCAATCATTTGTATTGCAGTAAAATGGGATTGTGGAGATAAAAAATAACTATTTACACATTTTTACTTGAATAGTTAGCATCACTGTATTGATATAATATCGGCACGCAGAATATTGCGAAATGTATACATATTTTCCCCACCCCTCGTATCACGGCCGTCCACTGGCTTTGTGTTTAGTCGATTGGGTTGGGAGCAGTGACACCAAGCTGAAGATTACTTTTGAATGTATTTTGAAGCCGCAAAGGGTTTGTACTTCTATTGATTGTTGTTGGACAACACGTCGGGTTACGGTGATAGTCTGAAATGGGAGAAGGTTACGGTGAGATCTGAAATAGGAGAAGAGCATATTTTCCATCAGCAAGATACCTCTCTGAATTGGTGTAGGCCATATGATATACACAAAGGAGATCCCAGATTGAGGCTTTACTGTGCTGTAGTCTTGTTCAATGAGGCTTTATTTACAGGGTTTAGGAGTGGCTTCTGTCAAGGCTTAGGTGGTTTAAGTCGCCAGTTGGGTTGGATGTTACCCAGAGAATGAGACTTTCTAACAGGTTTATGGGTAGAGTAGGGGTATTAGAACCCATTCTGAAGTCCTATGCAAGGAATGTACATAAATATCTTTCATGATACCGATCCACATCGGTATCGGCCGATAATAGTGATTTTCATATATATCGGTCCGATGAGCAAAACTGGACATGCAGATACTATATATCGGTAAAGATATATCAGCTGGTGATAGTGATTTTTTTATTGATTTCCTTATCCGGTGAGCAAAACTGGGCCGATGTGAACAACTGATGATTCTATCTCTGTCTAGCTGTTATTGTGTGCGTGTGTGTGTTTCCAGGTAGCTTGTTTGGTGCATGTCACAATGACGCAGCACAGGATTGTGGGATAACATTGTTTCAGTATGTACGGAAATAGTATATGTACAAAATTGTATTATCATAGAAATGTATCTTAATGATACAGATCATATCGACATCAGCCAAAATGTACATATCGGTGCATCCCTAATGATCACTTTCCAGTAGGTGCTCACAAAAGACACCCAGTAGGACTGGCTAAAGACCCTGCTTGACAGGGACTACATCTGAACCTCTGCAGGTACACTGGACCAATGCGCTCCCAAACACACGCTGAATGGCCTGACATTTGTTTGGGAATCCCGGAGGTCATGGGAATCCCGCGGGATGGGAGCGAATTTCACAATCAATCACGAGAGCGTGACGGGACAGGAATACAAATCAACAGGAGTGCGCGGGACAGGATCCAGGATTTTTCTACCCATAAAGAAAACGTGGTGCAATGTTGAGTGAAAATCCACTCCCATGTCAGGCTCTACTCTGCTGCAGCAACTACACTGTATGGCAGACGACGGTGGTTCTCAATGCAGGGCCTGGGGGTTCTCTAGACACCATAGAATAGAATAGATCTTTATTGTCATTGTTACAGTTGTTACAACAAAATTTAAAAATGCAACCCTAGGTGCTAGTAAAAATATAAAAACATTCCTAAACACAGTATTAAATATAAAAACAGGGGTGGGGCATAAATAACATTAATATAAACAGGGGGTGTAAAAGATAATTGCACTATCCCTAATGTTGTGTGTACGTGTGCGTGGGGGGGGGGGGGGGGGTGCAAGGGAGACTGTTGTTTTCAAATTTAGCTGAGTTTAGTGCACATATGGCCCTGGGATAAAAACTAAACTTCAGTCTGTTAGTCCGGGTGGGCATGGCGCTGAAACGCCTGCCCGAGCGCAGCCGCACGAGGTGCTTGTTGCCCGGGTGGTGTGGGTCCTTCAGTATTTTTACTGCTTTTTTGAGGCAGCGGGAGTTGTATAGTCCCTCCAGTGCGGGGAGTGGGCAGCCGATAATCTTTTGGGCCGAGTTGACGACCCTCTGGAGCACCCTCCTCTCTGCGGCTGTGCAGCTGAGGAACCACACATTTATGCAGTAGGTGAGGATGCTTTCCACGGAGCAGCGGTAAAAAGACACAAGCAGGTCTTGTCTGAGGTGGTAGTTTCTCAGTACTCTCAGGAAGTAGAGTCTCTGCTGTGCCTTTTTCACTATCAGATGGGGGTTCTCTAGACACCATCTCATCAGGTGGGGGTTCTCTAGACACAGTCTCATCAGGTGGGGGTTCTCTAGACACCATCTCATCAGGTGGGGGTTCTCTAGACACCATCTCACCAGGTGGGGGTTCTCTAGACACAGTCTCATCTACAGCTCTAGTTGCCTGTGGAAGGTATCCTGCAACTTAAAGCATCTCTCTCCCTCTCTCTCCCTCCCCTTCTCTCTCCCTCTTTCTCTCTCCCCCTCTCCCTCCCTCTCTCTCTCTCCCTCTCTCCACATGTCTCTCTACCCCGGAGATTTTAGTTGATGAGAGCCACGAGGGTTTCTCTCCAGCTCCCTCTAAACCAACTCAACATATTACTCATTCATCTCCCCTGGATACCTGGTGCCCCCTGTGTGTGTGTGTGTGTGTGTGTGTGTGTGTGTGTGTGTGTGTGTGTGTGTGTGTGTGTGTGTGTGTGTGTGTGTGTGTGTGTGTGTGTGTGTGTGTGTGTGTGTGTGTGTGTGTGTGTGTGTGTGTGTGTGTGTGTGTGTGTGTGCGCATGCGTGCGTGCGTGTGTGCGTGTGTGTGTGTGTGTGTGCGCGTGCGTGCGTGTGTGCGTGTGTGTGTGTGTGTGTGTGTGTGTGTGTGTGTGTGTGTGTGTGTGTGTGTGCACATGCATGTGTGTGTCCAGCTCAAAGACAGATGGTGAGCTGTGTTGCTGTGGAACACCCATTCCCATGCTGGAGTGTATGAATGAGAAGAGGTGCACACACACACACACACACACACGCACACACACACACGCACACACGCACACACACACATTTATACAGCACCAACTAATCCAGCCATGTGTGCATGGGAGATAAGGTGCATCCTGCATCTCTTTTTTTCTCTCTCTCTCTCTCTCTCTCTCTCTCTCTCTCTCTCTCTCTCTCTAGAGAGGGCAGCACCTAATTCCCCATAATTCCCTAATCTTGAGCAGGGCCACTGCACAAACCATCAGCACTGACCAAGGAAGCATACACACAGAAGGGACACAGGATAAAGTTAATAATCACGTAGGAACATTAACAAAATTTGATATCACTGCCAATGGAAAAAAATGTATTTAGTGGCTGTGTGAACGGTAAATATATCGTTACCATTTTATTCTGAAATATTGTGACCAGGGTTTCCGTTAGCCGGTAATTATAGTTTTTTTTACTGGCAAAATCTGTTGAAATCCGACATATTTAAATCTCTCTGATCGTAATGCCATGTCAAAATAATTCTCTTTTTTATTTGGTTACCTAAAAGTGCTTGTTTTTGCCACTGAAGCTGAAATCTGTTTACCTTGTAAGTGTGTGTGAGCCAGGAAAACAAATAAGGAATCTATGGACTAAAGTAACATTACCATGAAACGTTTGTTGCATTGGAATACGGCTACCTTATCGCTATCTAAAAAAAACAATATGAAATGTAAAAACAATGGTTCATGTTTGTGTATTTCGAAATTCAGCCAACTTCACATAGTGGTCATAGACTAGACTACTGATACGAACGGACACACTGAAGTTGTGGCTAGCTTGTGCTGCCTGGACCCAAACACTCAGGACATTCTGCCTGGACCCAAACACTCAGGACATTCTGCCTGGACCCAAACACTCAGGACATTCTGCCTGGACCCAAACACTCAGGACATTCTGCCTGGACCCAAACACTCAGGACATTCTGCCTGGACCCAAACACTCAGGACATTCTGCCTGGACCCAAACACTCTTTTCTCAAACAGTCTGCCGTTCCATGAGTGGAGAGAGCTGCTGCAGTGCAGACAGAGTGGAGGTAATGTTAATTATTATAAATGGTAATTGTGACCTTGTTGATTTTTGATTGAAGTATTAAGCATTGTATATGATAGTATTACAATAAGCTCAATAAACACAGATCATATTTGAATTTATCACATTTGTCCGGGACATTGAAATCTTCTCGGACAGGTGGACCGGCACCAATTTTTTCTGATAACCCGTTGAAGGTTATTTGACCACTAAAATGTACAGCCACTAACACATCCTATCTGGACCCCAACAGAACAACATCTAAAGCAGATTCATACACACAGCAAATACCCATTGGTACAGAATACGTCTTGTTTGTACAAATTCTACCGGGATGTAATCAGTGAGATGCATGCTGTCCGACTATACTGTATCTATGAAATTACATATTCCAGCTGGTAAACTGCTGCACCCATAGGGGGCATCTGCTGTGTTTCACACGTTTCAACTGGAGCGGGTCCAGCTCGCGTTCCAGGGCCCCAAACAGGTAATGCAAATTCACCCCCATGGATTGACAAAGCAAACGCGCACTGTGCCAACGTACTGTAGATAGCTGGCCTGTGATGGAAATGCTTGAAAAGGTACAGCACCACCGACACCTGAATATGATGTTCATGGTCTTTTCACCTTGCAGAACGAAACCTTGCTTTCTGTGGCCACAAATCACAAATAATGGACACTTTCAAGGTGTAGTGGAGCGGCGTGTTCAGTTTGGCACACTGGCTAGGATTGGGTTGTTAGGATAAGGGTAGGGGCCCTACAGGTGCAGCGATATATATACACACAGAGAGAGAGAGAGAGAGAGCGAGAGAGAGAGAGAGAGAGAGAGAGAGAGAGAGAGAGAGAGAGAGAGAGAGAGAGAGAGAGAGAGAGAGAGAGAGAGAGAGAGAGGGGGGGGGGGGCTTGGCGAGAAAGGGAATGAGATTTTAGTTATTTATACTATCTATCTTTTTTAAAAGCAGGATATAAATAGTGAAAATGCAGGGCACACACACACACACACACACACACACACACACACACACACACACACACACACACACACACACACACACATCATATCTAAATATAGAAGTGCTGTAAGTGTCAGATGCACTCTTGCATTCGGCGCTGGTGTCAGATGTTACACTACCATTTAAACACCATCACCATCAACAGAACAGAGAGCGCACATCTATGGGCTGACTGACCAGGGCACAGAGAAGGTCCACAGCCTCCAGGATGAGCTCCTGGTGTCCTATCCTGGTCACCCCCAGCTCCTCCAGCTCCTGGTGGGTGATGTGGAGCAGCTGCTCCCCTCCCATCTGCTCCCTCTCGAAGCTCTTCACATACTGCTGGAGACAGTCGTCCAGACCTGGGGAGAAAAACACACAGGAGTTCATGTGTAGTCCCCTCGTGTCCCCCTACCAAGCCATCCTCCACTGTATACTAGCGATGCACCGCACATCCACTGTATACTAACGATGCACTGTACATCTACTGTATACTAGCGATGCACCGCACATCCACTGTATACTAACGATGCACTGTACATCTACTGTATACTAACGATGTACCGTACATCCACTGTATATAGTAATGCACCGTACATCCACTGTATATAGTAATGCACCGTACATCCACTGTATACTAACGATGCACCGTACATCCACTGTATACTAACGATGCACCGTACATCCACTGTATACTAACGGTGCACCGTACATCCACTGTATACTAGTAATGCACCGTACATCCACTGTATACTAACGATGCACCGTACATTCACTGTATACTAACGATGCACCGTACATTCACTGTATACTAACGATGCACCGTACATTCACTGTATACTAACGATGCACCGTACATCCACTGTATACTAACGATGCACCGTACATCCACTGTATATAGTAATTCACCGTACATTCACTGTATACTAACGATGCACCGTACATTCACTGTATACTAACGATGCACCGTACATCCACTGTATACTAGTAATGCACCGTACATCCACTGTACTAACGATGCACCGTACATTCACTGTATACTAGCGATGCACCGTACATCTACTGTATACTAGCGATGCACCGTACATCCAAGACCATCTAAGAATAACACGGTTCTGTCTGTCCTCCCACAGGCTGCGGAGCGGGAAGGTGGAGTCCTACGCCACCTGAACATCGCGTGTGTGTCTGTCAGACCGGCGTACAGAATGAGGAACACATACACATGTGTCCTCGCACAGAGGATATTATGGGATATGACATGCAAAATATGGACTCCACTGAGTTGAGATTGTCAACTCTGGGCTGGCTGTTTATGGACACAGATAAAAGAGCTTGAGATTGTCGTGGAAAATAGCCGAAGCCATAATAACTTACTCAGTCAGTGGAGATCCGGTTAATACAATTTATTAACTCAGAAAGTGTCAATACAAAATAGACAGAGTGTGGCTGGACGACTCTCACATGGGGTAACTAGCTACGAAACCCGGAATGAGAGAGCTTCCTCACACCGGGCGGACACTTTTATACACACGGGAGAGGGGGGTCAAGAAGGGACTGGGGGTTGGGTGAGTTGAAGAATTGGGGGAGGGTGAAGGGAGATGGGTGAGAGATTAAGGAGGGGACAAGGTTTTATCTACCACAAGATACAGTATGCTACATGCATGCCTTGCACTCTCTCATGTTAGTTGGAGTGCCAGCATGTCTCCGATGACTGATTTTCTATTGTTAAATGTTTGACTTTTTAATGTTTTGTATTTTATACATAACTGTTTATTGTTTGAACCCAAATGTTTTATATTTTTGTGTCAATAAATTAACTAACCAGAGCAGGAACAACTAGCTAATGTTAAGCATGCTTGGGCTGGTTTTCCCCACGAGAAGCCTTATATAGTAACTAGTTATGTGCAGGATACTAGCTAATGTTGATACTAGCTAATGTTGATACTGTCTAAAGTTGATACTATCTAAAGGTGATACTAGCTAATGTTGATACTATCTAAAGTTGATACTAGAGAATGTTGATCATACTTGGACTACCTACTCCACGAGGAGAAGAAAAAAAACATTGGATTGTTTTGCAAGTGTGCAAACCGTAGTTGGTCTATATTAGATTAGATTAGATTAAAATGTATTTTCATTATACAACACAATATGGTAGTAAGTCATACTGGCCAGTAGCAGACCCGGCGCCATGGGCGGGCATTGGGGGGCCTGGCCCGCCCACTGAGTCAGCTGTGCCCACCCTGAAAAAAAAAAAAAAAAAAAAAACATTTTTTTTTTTTTTTTTTTTTCAATCAAAGTCGACTATCCAAATGCTTAGTCGGGGACAGCCCTAGTGGGCACTGATGTCAACAACAACATTACTGAAGCTAGCACAGCACTCTGTGAGAATTCGTTTTCTGCCCTCAAGAACATCTTTACAGAACATCGCCTTAGTATGCTTCATCAACGCAAGGCCAATTTAATTCAGTTGGCATTTGAGAAGGACTTAACAAAAAAGTTCAGGAATGAGTTAAGTGGAGGGGCAGTGTTTTAAGAAGATTTCACTCTGTCCCCAAATGATGGTGAGTAGCCTGTGGAGGAATTTTGTTTGCTTTTTTATGCACTTTATTTTTGTCAGTTCAGTTCAGTTTGTCAGTGAATTCAGACGTGTTGAATAAATGGAGACTTTTCAAAGATATAGAATAGAATAGAGTAGAAATGTATTATCCTGAGGGAAATTTGACACTCCAAATCACTCAACATTAAACATTTAGACAGAACAAGTCACGAATAAGAATAACAAAACAAATGGCCTAAGAATAGAATAAAATGAAATAAAATAAAAATAGAATAAAAGATACAGTAAATAAATACAGTAAAAATATACTGAAGTCTACAGTAGGTGTAATATTGCACAGTGCTGTTTAAAAAGTAAGAGTCCAGGAAGATGGTAACTGTCACTCTGTGCTCAGTGATGCAGTGAGGCACAGTGATGCGTTTTATAAAGTCTGATGGCTGTCGGAATGAAGGACTTCCTGTGCCGTTCAGTGCTGCATTTAGGTAGTGTGAGCCTATAACATGCTCCTCCTGTCAGCCAAGTCTGTGTATAGTGGGTGGGAGGGGTTTTCCCTGATGGCCTGGAGCTTAGCAAGGCTCCTCCTCTCCGCCACCCTCGCTAGGGCGTCCAGCTACACCCTAACCACGCTACTGGCCTTCCTGACCATCTTATCCAGCCTGTCTGTGTCCCCTGCTCTCAGTCCGCTGCCCCAGCAGGTCTGTTATATATATCCGTTCAGTCTGTTTTTGTATAAGTGAATGTTCTTAAGATAGAGAAATTAGATTTTTCAATTGCCTCTCTGCTGTTTAGTTCAGCACCGTGGGCAACGCCAAGCAAGCCACAGCGCCGTTGTCCCAGCTGAAATGTATAAAAGGGAACCTGTGTTGAAAAACCATTGTGCCCCCCCGAGAAAATGTTATGCCCCCCCACTAATTTGTTTCTGCAGCCTGGTCTGGCCAGTAGTATAACTAGCGAGTAGTTAAGGGATATGTAGATATATAGATATAGTATCTACAAATATATGCAGGTATATAAAGACATGGATAAATATATATAAAATAGAAATATATGTATATGGTATACAGCATTATTGTACATGCTATCATAAAGAGTTATATGGGTTATATGCAGGTGTATAAATAGGTATATAGAAAGGATTATATGCAGGTATATTCAGCCAGATATGATATATATATAGGTAGGTTTGAGGTAGGTGATTCTGATTACAGTGTAAGGCAGTTACACTTAGACAGTGAAAGCAGTATAGGCAGGTATACATTATAGAATAGGCAACAGAGTTCAGAGTTCGTACAGTATAAGAACCTATAAGTATAAGTATTTGCAATGGAGTTCAGAGTTTATGGGGCTGTCATTGTGGTACAGCGTTCAGAGAGATGACAACTGAGGGGAAGAAACTGTTCCTGAGCCTGCTTGACTTGGAGTGGAGATTCCTATAGCGCCTCCCAGAGGGGAGGAGGGCAAACACTAACAGTCTGTGATTGGGATGAGAGGTGTCCTTGAGTCGCCTATAACCTGGTAATAGGATATACCCTGGTAATATTTGGGTAGTGTTTGATAGTCTTTATAACATAATTAATATGACTCAAGTGTGCTTTATTTTCATGCTACTGAAATTATATTGGGTAAAAAAAAATAGATGAGGTGATTGTTATTGCAGGAGCACACGTGGGCTGTTGTGAAGGGCCAGATTAAACCGAATATATATATTTATTTATATATATATATTTAATTGTATTTGTATATTCTCTAATATTCCCTGATATCCCTTGTATATTCCTTGTACAATATGCATTGAATATCCATTCTAGCCTACTGAACATCCCATAATAGTCTCCATTCTACTATTGGTCGAGACCTTGGTGCCAGGCTGCCATACCCCTCAGACCCAGTTCAAACGTACCGCTCGACATGTACGAACAAGTCCTAGTTCCGCGTAGGAATTTGGCTACCGCACCACTAATGGGACTATTTGTTCATAGTGCGTATATATACTGCGCTACTAAAGTAGGACTTTCTTTTCAGTCCAGTTTCTTACCCTCCAATAGAGTCACAGACGTAAAGCCTCCCCGCGACGCCACGTGTGGGAGTAAGGCCAAGTTCGCCTACCATCGGTATTGAGACATCGTGTATATTAATATTTGAATAGTCATATTTGGCACTATATCGTCGAGTTGGACGTAGTCTATTAAGCTAATAATAGTCTGTAAATATATAGTGCTTCGTGCGGTGAGAATACTACCGTAGTCAGTACCCCAGCGTTTCGGGCAGAGAACTGGCTGCTTACCCAGGGTGGTTGACCCTATGTGAAGCTGCACCCGAGGAGCCCCAGAGCCGACGAGCGAGTGGACCTGTATACCGGATTATTCTACCGACGACAGCCCGCCTTCCCAGGCACGGATTATGCTTTGGATACTTTGATTATTCCATGGATAAAGACCCCCGACACTGCCGTGTGTTGGAACCCCCCCCCCCTGGAGAGGACGCAAGGTGAGGAGACGCTCTGCAAGACGAGGTCGCTTCACGTCTCTCCCCCGTGGACCGGAGAGAGCCGGCCCACAAAGAGTCCACCTGCTTTCATCTGTGGTCCAAGGATCGCCGGCGCATTGAACGGCACTACAGTGGGTTCACCTGGGATACCCTTGGCCGGACGAGGCAGCCGGATTCTACCCTCCGCCCCCTCCTACTCCTGTCGGCTTACAAGCGACCGGATTAACCCCTCTAGTGTATCTAGTATATAATCATTAAAGTATCATTGCTGTTATTCCTTAACTATTCCAGGTCGTATATTTACCACCTGCGCCTTCAGAGATTGGACATTCTCTATTGATATACCGACGAATACTCTTTGCCATAAAAGTGCATACTATTTCAATTCATAAATGTAATTAAGTGATTAAGTGCTTCTTCTACACACCATCGCTGTGTAGAAATAAAGACCTGTTTCTAATTCGTACATTTGTGTTGGATCCGTTTCATCTACGTGAGAGTGTTCATGATAATATATTTATGCCGTGTACTGGGTGGCCGAATATTAAGTACAAAGGTAGTGGTAGTAAGTATCATATCTAGTAATACAGTCAGGGAATTGTACCCCTCAGTTACAATTGGTCCTTCGAGCCGGATGGTAATTAGTGTAATATTAATATAGTGTTATTAATATTGAAATGGCCTATTATGAACACTCCACGAAACGATCCTCCTAACCAACGCCCGCAGCGCGAACGACGGCTCCCTCAGTACTTAGAGGCTTACGCTGTCAGTCAACAACCTAGTCTTCTACTAACAGTAAACGCGGTAAAACTAGAAAGTAAAAGTATGTCTAACCCCAACGCCCAGACTACCCCGACCATAGAGGCCCCTACGGGCTCTAATGTAACTGACCAAGTTCACGGTGGGGACCAGTGGGAACCAGACATGACTTCACATCCCGCCAGTACTGAAGAAGTAGTCCCCGATGAGTCCCGGGAGGAATACAACGCTACCGAGAGAGAACTCGGCACGGAAGAAGACGGGGAGAGCACCGTGGAGATAGAGCTCCAAGGCTCCGCAAGGAGTACCCCGAGGGAAGGCTCCCCTATACAACCGCCTTCTCCCAGCGAGGCAGAGAGGACCCTACAGCAGGCCTTCCTCATCAGCCTGAACGCCGCTGCTGAACGCGACCGACTGCAGATCCAGCAGCGAAGCGAACACGAGCAGATACGTCTAGAAATAAGACGCATTCAGATGGAAGAGAATGTGGCCCGAGAACGAGCCGGTGCTCAACGGGACGCAGCGCGCGACAGACAGCAGTCGCAACTAATAGAACAGCTGATCAGACGGACAACACCCTCTCCCTCCGCCAGAGGCTCCAGGAACTCGTCTAGACACACCTCCAGGGCGGCATCCCCTAGCCGAGTAAACAACCCTGAACTTGACCAACAGACGAGGTCTATACCCCCCACAGACCACCTCCCCCCACCGGTCCAAGCGAGACCTAGCAACCGGGAAGGAGCAGCATATCCTGTGGAGAGGCTAAACCAGAGACTACAAGCACTGGATGACCTAACTGAAGACGAAGAGGAAGAGGAGGAGAACCACGCCCGAAGACAGCACAGTACTCTACCGGACCAGGAGGTCCGGTACAGCCCAGGCTATACTCCCGCGGAGCTGCGCTACAGACCCCCGACTCTATACACGGGTGAGCACGACGCACGACCCGCACCGAGGAACAGCACCTGGACAAGCGGGCCATGGTACACTGCCGGTACCAGCCCATACCAAGGAGCGGGAGGAGACTCGCCTAGGAGGCCTCTCCCCCAACGCTCGCCGATGTATCCACAGTCAGCGTCATACATTGGCACGCCTATGGTACCCGACTTCACCCAAGAGAACCGGGCCCAGTATACAGAACTCCGCATGTGTCTGGAGACCATGTTGGTGGATGTATTGGATGAACGCCACAAATACGCCATCCTACTGAAGCACTTAAAGGTACCCCGCGCACATAATATAGCGCTCGCCTACGCGACTTCCACCACCCCATACACAGCAGCGCTGGTAGCATTGGACCAGAGGTATGGGCGCATATGGGATTACGTGATCCAGGAGATCCGACACATCGACCGCTTACCCCCAGCAATAGACAATCGAGCACTGGACGACCTGTCCATCAGAGTGCAGTCCCTGGTAGGGATGTTGGGAGCGCAAAGAGAGAAGGGGAGGCATGAACTTTACGCCAACTCAAATGTGGAAAGGATCCTGGAGAAGCTGCCGCCCGCTCGTCAGGAGCGCTTTAGGCGGCAGAGGGACCACAGAGACCCGAATGGCCCCGAACCGAACCTCCTCGATCTAGCAGACTTCCTGGCGAGAGAAGTCAGCAGCCTACGGCTAGATACATTCGGACGGAGCACCCCTGGCTCCAGAGAAGGAACCAGACGACTAAATGATGGAAGAAGATCGGTGACTGTGATGCACCAATCGGAGTCAGTACCGAGCAGCAGGAGCCACAGTACCCCCTCCAGAACGGAGAAGTGGAAGATAGTGTGCCCCTACTGTGAGAAAGAACACTGGCTAGCGCAATGTGACTCCTTCCCCAAGCTGAACGCGGAGGAAGCAGGTCAATGGATAAAGTCCAACAAGCGCTGTTTTCGCTGTGCGCGCTCACACATGGCAGCCGAATGCCGCTTAAAGAAAAGGTGCACCAAGTGCGATGGAGCCCATCTGGACATACTTCACGACAGTAACAGACGGCGCCCTTCACCTGCACCATCCAGCCGCAAAGCGAGCGTCATGTACATCGATCCCGCCAGCAGCAGTGGAGCCCGAGTACTCCTAAAAGTAGTGCGTGTGACACTAAGCTACCAGAATAAAGTCCTGGACACTTACGCCGTCCTCGATGACGGGTCAGAGAAGACCCTGCTGCTCGCCTCCGCTGCGGCCCAGCTAGGGCTGCGGGGAAGCGAAACCCAAATGACAATTCGGACAATAAGACGAGATTTGAAGACGATAAAGGGCGAGAATGTCTCATTCTCTATCGCAGCAAGCGGCCAGCCTGAGCGACGGTACCAGATTGCAGACGCTTTCACCAGCCAAGAAATAGGACTGTCGCGGTACACATACCCCGTCGCCAAGCTGATGGAGAAATATGCACATCTGCGCAAGTTACCGATCCCGCTCATAGACAATGCTATGCCGACCCTGTTGATAGGCTCCGACCATGCAGACCTCATTGTCCCGATAGACCGGGTTCATACCGGACCCCGAGGCTGCCCTGCAGCAGTCGAGACCCGTTTGGGATGGACTCTCCAAGGCCCGCTCGCCAAATCTCTCAACCGAAGTACAGCCACTAGATGTCTCCACTCCCGAGTCACAGAGGGAGAAACCGCACTCCTGCAACACGTAGAGCGGCTATGGACCTTGGAACAAATGCCCTTTAAGAACGGAAAGAAAGACATTCGCTCTAAAGATGACATTTACGCAATTCACCTCCTCGAGACAGGGACCAAGAGAGTCCCGGTCAACGGCGTGTTGAGATACGCCACGCCACTCCTGCGGCGAGAAGGAATGCCTACTTTCCACGCCAAGACAGACGCCACAGAACGGTACCTGCTGAACACGGAGCGGCGCTTAGCCAAGAACCCCGCCCAAGAGAGTGTATACCGCGCTGAGATTGAGAAGCTCATCACAGCGGGACACGTCACAAAGATGGACATTAAGGAGGCTGACCAGACCACTGAATCGTGGTACGTGCCCCACCACAAGGTCCATCACAACGGTAAAGACCGCATAGTATTTAACTGCAGCTACCAGATCGGATCCCAAAATCTGAATAAAGAGTTACTGCCCGGTCCCACACTCGGCCCCTCCCTACTCGGCGTTCTACTCCGCTTCCGCCAGGAAAAGGTGGCCATCAGCGGGGACATTAAAGGAATGTTCCTGCAGGTGAGATTAGTAGAGGCGGACAAGCCCCTGTTACGGTTCCTATGGAGAGAGAAGCCAGGAGATGAGCACCCAGCCATCTACCAATGGGAAGTCCTCCCCTTCGGAACGACGTGCAGCCCCTGCTGTGCGACATTTGCACTACAGAAACATGTAGCAGAGGACCCAGCAGCGGACGAAGAGGTCCGACACAGCGTAAAGAACAGCTTCTACGTAGACAACTGTCTACAAAGCCTTTCAACCCAGGAAGAAGCCGAGGCTCTCCTGATTAAACTCCGCGCCTCATTGATCAAAGGCGGCTTTGATCTCAGGCAGTGGGCCAGCAGCGATCCGCAAGTACTGCGCAGCCTCTCCTCCGAGGACAAGGCAGCCAGCAGCGAGACCTGGATGGCTACAATCCCGGGAGAAGCCCAGGAGATGACCCTGGGATTGGTGTGGCGATTCAAAACAGATTCGCTTCACTACAGACACAAGCCCCTGACTACGGAGCAGGGAAGGCCGGCGGCGGCGCCGACCACCAGACGGAGTGTGTACACAACACTCGCTCGACAATATGACCCGCTAGGATGTATTCTACCGTACACCACCAGGGCAAAAATGATTGTACGAGCATTGTGGGACAAGGACCAGGGCTGGGACGACCCCATTCCCGCACACCTTGCATCCACCTGGAGAGAGTGGGAGATGGAGCTCCACTCACTCCCAGGCGTTAATATGCGCCGAAGCTACTTCCCACCCACGGTGAGGCCAGAGACATGTAAAATGGACTTACACGTCTTCAGTGACGCCTCAGAGGTCGCATACGGATCAGTAGCCTACTTGCGGGCCCAAGACCAGGGGGGAGAGATCTACACAGCATTTGTCCTCGCCCGCTCGAGAATAGCCCCACGCAAGCAACAATCTATCCCACGTCTAGAGCTCTGCGCAGCCCTAGCCGGAGCGCACCTAGCCACGCTCATCCAACGTGAGCTCACCATACCGGTGTCTAGAACAATCCTGTGGTCAGATTCCACGACGGTACTCGCCTGGATCAAATCGGACTCATGCAAGTACAAAGTCTTCGTGGGAGTCAGAGTCACCGAGATTCAAGACTTAACCGAAGAGTTAACCGGAGAAACAGAGTGGCGCTACGTTGATACAAAACAGAACCCAGCTGACGTCATCACCCGGGGGATGCCCCTGGATGACCTCACCTGTCGCAATGTCTACAGTGACGGCCCCGCATTCCTAAGACTCCCGGAAGGACAGTGGCCCATGCCTATCCCGAGGGAAGCAAGTCCAGAGGAGGTGGAAATTAAGAAGTCTGTGTTCTGTGGATTGAGCACCGTAGCCTCCACCGACCCTAACATAAACGATTGCACGTCCATAGAGAGTGCACAACAAAGAACATTCCTGCGGTACCACCCGGAGTGCAAGTCCCCCGCTGATATGTCAGCAGCTAACTACGAGGAAGCAGAATTGCTTCTACTGCAGCGAGCCCAGAGAGACTCGTTCCCCGATGAATTGGCCTGTCTACAGGGAGGAAAGCCCGTCCCATCCGACAGCAGATTAATTCACCTGGCCCCCGAGAGCGACGCTCATACCCTCATCAGAGTGGGTGGTCGCCTACGCAGAGCCCCCAATCTACCGGATGACATTAAATACCCGATCGTATTGAACAGCCGACACAAGGTCACAGAGCTGATTATAAAGAAATACGATGAGGATGAACATCACGCAGGAGCAGAAAGAGTCTTCGCGGAAATCAGACGTCGTTACTGGATCCTACAAGGAAGAGAGGCGGTACGACGCTTCCAGCGAACATGTCTAGACTGCCGCAAGTGGCGCGCGCAGCCCAGCATACCAAGGATGGCTGACCTTCCTCCATGTCGCCTCCGAATCGGTGACAAGCCATTCCACTCAACGGGTATGGACTGCTTTGGCCCGCTGCACATAAAGAAAGGAAGAGGAACCGAGAAGCGGTGGGGTATTGTATTCAAATGCATGACCACCAGAGCGATACACATCGAGCTTCTCCCGACCATGACACAGACTCATTCCTTATGGCCTTCCGTAGATTCACATCACGGAAAGGAAGACCGTCTACCCTATTGTCCGATCATGGGACAAACTTCAAAGGCGGCGAAAGAGAGCTGAGAGAGAGCTTCCAAGCTATGGGCCCAGAACTTAAGACCCACCTCGCTCCAGCACAGGTTGATTTCCAATTCAACCCCCCAAACGCACCCCACTTCGGTGGCACTTGGGAACGAGAAGTGCGCTCCATAAAGACAGCCCTGTACGCAGTACTTGGGGCCCAGACTGTGGCGGAAGAAGTCCTAATGACAGTCCTCACGGAGATTGAGGGAGTACTTAACTCGAAGCCCCTCGGATATGTCTCCAGTGATGTGGCGGATATCGACCCAGTTACCCCCAACACACTCCTGATGGGGCGGCTAGATCCTGCATTACCCCAGACAATGTACCGGCCTGAAGAAGCGAACGGCCGACGAATGTGGAGGTACAGCCAAGTATTAGCCGACAAGTTTTGGAACAGTTTCCTACTGCACTACCTACCGTCTCTACAGACCCGCCAGAAGTGGGTAAAGGAGAGAGACAATTTGACAGAAGGAACAGTCGTCATGATTATTGATCAATCACTGCCCAGAGCTATGTGGCCGGCCGGCCGCGTAAGCAAAGTGATCACCGGTGCCGACGGCAAGGTCCGAGCAGCTGAAGTGCTCGTCCAGGGTCGCACTTACACCCGTCCCGTGGCAAGGCTCATAGAACTGCCTCGACTCCCAGACACAATCGATGATGACCATGACCCTACAACCCTATGACTTTGTGAAGTTGACTGACCCCTACAGCAAACCCTTATGTGTAAATAGACAACGCGATTAATCTGTCTCTGTTTAACTGATTAGGTCTGGGACCTATTCAGGGGGTGGCTGTTGTGAAGGGCCAGATTAAACCGAATATATATATTTATTTATATATATATATTTAATTGTATTTGTATATTCTCTAATATTCCCTGATATCCCTTGTATATTCCTTGTACAATATGCATTGAATATCCATTCTAGCCTACTGAACATCCCATAATAGTCTCCATTCTACTATTGGTCGAGACCTTGGTGCCAGGCTGCCATACCCCTCAGACCCAGTTCAAACGTACCGCTCGACATGTACGAACAAGTCCTAGTTCCGCGTAGGAATTTGGCTACCGCACCACTAATGGGACTATTTGTTCATAGTGCGTATATATACTGCGCTACTAAAGTAGGACTTTCTTTTCAGTCCAGTTTCTTACCCTCCAATAGAGTCACAGACGTAAAGCCTCCCCGCGACGCCACGTGTGGGAGTAAGGCCAAGTTCGCCTACCATCGGTATTGAGACATCGTGTATATTAATATTTGAATAGTCATATTTGGCACTATATCGTCGAGTTGGACGTAGTCTATTAAGCTAATAATAGTCTGTTAATATATAGTGCTTCGTGCGGTGAGAATACTACCGTAGTCAGTACCCCAGCGTTTCGGGCAGAGAACTGGCTGCTTACCCAGGGTGGTTGACCCTATGTGAAGCTGCACCCGAGGAGCCCCAGAGCCGACGAGCGAGTGGACCTGTATACCGGATTATTCTACCGACGACAGCCCGCCTTCCCAGGCACGGATTATGCTTTGGATACTTTGATTATTCCATGGATAAAGACCCCCGACACTGCCGTGTGTTGGAACCCCCCCCCTGGAGAGGACGCAAGGTGAGGAGACGCTCTGCAAGACGAGGTCGCTTCACGTCTCTCCCCCGTGGACCGGAGAGAGCCGGCCCACAAAGAGTCCACCTGCTTTCATCTGTGGTCCAAGGATCGCCGGCGCATTGAACGGCACTACAGTGGGTTCACCTGGGATACCCTTGGCCGGACGAGGCAGCCGGATTCTACCCTCCCCCCCCTCCTACTCCTGTCGGCTTACAAGCGACCGGATTAACCCCTCTAGTGTATCTAGTATATAATCATTAAAGTATCATTGCTGTTATTCCTTAACTATTCCAGGTCGTATATTTACCACCTGCGCCTTCAGAGATTGGACATTCTCTATTGATATACCGACGAATACTCTTTGCCATAAAAGTGCATACTATTTCAATTCATAAATGTAATTAAGTGATTAAGTGCTTCTTCTACACACCATCGCTGTGTAGAAATAAAGACCTGTTTCTAATTCGTACATTTGTGTTGGATCCGTTTCATCTACGTGAGAGTGTTCATGATAATATATTTATGCCGTGTACTGGGTGGCCGAATATTAAGTACAAAGGTAGTGGTAGTAAGTATCATATCTAGTAATACAGTCAGGGAATTGTACCCCTCAGTTACAATTGGTCCTTCGAGCCGGATGGTAATTAGTGTAATATTAATATAGTGTTATTAATATTGAAATGGCCTATTATGAACACTCCACGAAACGATCCTCCTAACCAACGCCCGCAGCGCGAACGACGGCTCCCTCAGTACTTAGAGGCTTACGCTGTCAGTCAACAACCTAGTCTTCTACTAACAGTAAACGCGGTAAAACTAGAAAGTAAAAGTATGTCTAACCCCAACGCCCAGACTACCCCGACCATAGAGGCCCCTACGGGCTCTAATGTAACTGACCAAGTTCACGGTGGGGACCAGTGGGAACCAGACATGACTTCACATCCCGCCAGTACTGAAGAAGTAGTCCCCGATGAGTCCCGGGAGGAATACAACGCTACCGAGAGAGAACTCGGCACGGAAGAAGACGGGGAGAGCACCGTGGAGATAGAGCTCCAAGGCTCCGCAAGGAGTACCCCGAGGGAAGGCTCCCCTATACAACCGCCTTCTCCCAGCGAGGCAGAGAGGACCCTACAGCAGGCCTTCCTCATCAGCCTGAACGCCGCTGCTGAACGCGACCGACTGCAGATCCAGCAGCGAAGCGAACACGAGCAGATACGTCTAGAAATAAGACGCATTCAGATGGAAGAGAATGTGGCCCGAGAACGAGCCGGTGCTCAACGGGACGCAGCGCGCGACAGACAGCAGTCGCAACTAATAGAACAGCTGATCAGACGGACAACACCCTCTCCCTCCGCCAGAGGCTCCAGGAACTCGTCTAGACACACCTCCAGGGCGGCATCCCCTAGCCGAGTAAACAACCCTGAACTTGACCAACAGACGAGGTCTATACCCCCCACAGACCACCTCCCCCCACCGGTCCAAGCGAGACCTAGCAACCGGGAAGGAGCAGCATATCCTGTGGAGAGGCTAAACCAGAGACTACAAGCACTGGATGACCTAACTGAAGACGAAGAGGAAGAGGAGGAGAACCACGCCCGAAGACAGCACAGTACTCTACCGGACCAGGAGGTCCGGTACAGCCCAGGCTATACTCCCGCGGAGCTGCGCTACAGACCCCCGACTCTATACACGGGTGAGCACGACGCACGACCCGCACCGAGGAACAGCACCTGGACAAGCGGGCCATGGTACACTGCCGGTACCAGCCCATACCAAGGAGCGGGAGGAGACTCGCCTAGGAGGCCTCTCCCCCAACGCTCGCCGATGTATCCACAGTCAGCGTCATACATTGGCACGCCTATGGTACCCGACTTCACCCAAGAGAACCGGGCCCAGTATACAGAACTCCGCATGTGTCTGGAGACCATGTTGGTGGATGTATTGGATGAACGCCACAAATACGCCATCCTACTGAAGCACTTAAAGGTACCCCGCGCACATAATATAGCGCTCGCCTACGCGACTTCCACCACCCCATACACAGCAGCGCTGGTAGCATTGGACCAGAGGTATGGGCGCATATGGGATTACGTGATCCAGGAGATCCGACACATCGACCGCTTACCCCCAGCAATAGACAATCGAGCACTGGACGACCTGTCCATCAGAGTGCAGTCCCTGGTAGGGATGTTGGGAGCGCAAAGAGAGAAGGGGAGGCATGAACTTTACGCCAACTCAAATGTGGAAAGGATCCTGGAGAAGCTGCCGCCCGCTCGTCAGGAGCGCTTTAGGCGGCAGAGGGACCACAGAGACCCGAATGGCCCCGAACCGAACCTCCTCGATCTAGCAGACTTCCTGGCGAGAGAAGTCAGCAGCCTACGGCTAGATACATTCGGACGGAGCACCCCTGGCTCCAGAGAAGGAACCAGACGACTAAATGATGGAAGAAGATCGGTGACTGTGATGCACCAATCGGAGTCAGTACCGAGCAGCAGGAGCCACAGTACCCCCTCCAGAACGGAGAAGTGGAAGATAGTGTGCCCCTACTGTGAGAAAGAACACTGGCTAGCGCAATGTGACTCCTTCCCCAAGCTGAACGCGGAGGAAGCAGGTCAATGGATAAAGTCCAACAAGCGCTGTTTTCGCTGTGCGCGCTCACACATGGCAGCCGAATGCCGCTTAAAGAAAAGGTGCACCAAGTGCGATGGAGCCCATCTGGACATACTTCACGACAGTAACAGACGGCGCCCTTCACCTGCACCATCCAGCCGCAAAGCGAGCGTCATGTACATCGATCCCGCCAGCAGCAGTGGAGCCCGAGTACTCCTAAAAGTAGTGCGTGTGACACTAAGCTACCAGAATAAAGTCCTGGACACTTACGCCGTCCTCGATGACGGGTCAGAGAAGACCCTGCTGCTCGCCTCCGCTGCGGCCCAGCTAGGGCTGCGGGGAAGCGAAACCCAAATGACAATTCGGACAATAAGACGAGATTTGAAGACGATAAAGGGCGAGAATGTCTCATTCTCTATCGCAGCAAGCGGCCAGCCTGAGCGACGGTACCAGATTGCAGACGCTTTCACCAGCCAAGAAATAGGACTGTCGCGGTACACATACCCCGTCGCCAAGCTGATGGAGAAATATGCACATCTGCGCAAGTTACCGATCCCGCTCATAGACAATGCTATGCCGACCCTGTTGATAGGCTCCGACCATGCAGACCTCATTGTCCCGATAGACCGGGTTCATACCGGACCCCGAGGCTGCCCTGCAGCAGTCGAGACCCGTTTGGGATGGACTCTCCAAGGCCCGCTCGCCAAATCTCTCAACCGAAGTACAGCCACTAGATGTCTCCACTCCCGAGTCACAGAGGGAGAAACCGCACTCCTGCAACACGTAGAGCGGCTATGGACCTTGGAACAAATGCCCTTTAAGAACGGAAAGAAAGACATTCGCTCTAAAGATGACATTTACGCAATTCACCTCCTCGAGACAGGGACCAAGAGAGTCCCGGTCAACGGCGTGTTGAGATACGCCACGCCACTCCTGCGGCGAGAAGGAATGCCTACTTTCCACGCCAAGACAGACGCCACAGAACGGTACCTGCTGAACACGGAGCGGCGCTTAGCCAAGAACCCCGCCCAAGAGAGTGTATACCGCGCTGAGATTGAGAAGCTCATCACAGCGGGACACGTCACAAAGATGGACATTAAGGAGGCTGACCAGACCACTGAATCGTGGTACGTGCCCCACCACAAGGTCCATCACAACGGTAAAGACCGCATAGTATTTAACTGCAGCTACCAGATCGGATCCCAAAATCTGAATAAAGAGTTACTGCCCGGTCCCACACTCGGCCCCTCCCTACTCGGCGTTCTACTCCGCTTCCGCCAGGAAAAGGTGGCCATCAGCGGGGACATTAAAGGAATGTTCCTGCAGGTGAGATTAGTAGAGGCGGACAAGCCCCTGTTACGGTTCCTATGGAGAGAGAAGCCAGGAGATGAGCACCCAGCCATCTACCAATGGGAAGTCCTCCCCTTCGGAACGACGTGCAGCCCCTGCTGTGCGACATTTGCACTACAGAAACATGTAGCAGAGGACCCAGCAGCGGACGAAGAGGTCCGACACAGCGTAAAGAACAGCTTCTACGTAGACAACTGTCTACAAAGCCTTTCAACCCAGGAAGAAGCCGAGGCTCTCCTGATTAAACTCCGCGCCTCATTGATCAAAGGCGGCTTTGATCTCAGGCAGTGGGCCAGCAGCGATCCGCAAGTACTGCGCAGCCTCTCCTCCGAGGACAAGGCAGCCAGCAGCGAGACCTGGATGGCTACAATCCCGGGAGAAGCCCAGGAGATGACCCTGGGATTGGTGTGGCGATTCAAAACAGATTCGCTTCACTACAGACACAAGCCCCTGACTACGGAGCAGGGAAGGCCGGCGGCGGCGCCGACCACCAGACGGAGTGTGTACACAACACTTGCTCGACAATATGACCCGCTAGGATGTATTCTACCGTACACCACCAGGGCAAAAATGATTGTACGAGCATTGTGGGACAAGGACCAGGGCTGGGACGACCCCATTCCCGCACACCTTGCATCCACCTGGAGAGAGTGGGAGATGGAGCTCCACTCACTCCCAGGCGTTAATATGCGCCGAAGCTACTTCCCACCCACGGTGAGGCCAGAGACATGTAAAATGGACTTACACGTCTTCAGTGACGCCTCAGAGGTCGCATACGGATCAGTAGCCTACTTGCGGGCCCAAGACCAGGGGGGAGAGATCTACACAGCATTTGTCCTCGCCCGCTCGAGAATAGCCCCACGCAAGCAACAATCTATCCCACGTCTAGAGCTCTGCGCAGCCCTAGCCGGAGCGCACCTAGCCACGCTCATCCAACGTGAGCTCACCATACCGGTGTCTAGAACAATCCTGTGGTCAGATTCCACGACGGTACTCGCCTGGATCAAATCGGACTCATGCAAGTACAAAGTCTTCGTGGGAGTCAGAGTCACCGAGATTCAAGACTTAACCGAAGAGTTAACCGGAGAAACAGAGTGGCGCTACGTTGATACAAAACAGAACCCAGCTGACGTCATCACCCGGGGGATGCCCCTGGATGACCTCACCTGTCGCAATGTCTACAGTGACGGCCCCGCATTCCTAAGACTCCCGGAAGGACAGTGGCCCATGCCTATCCCGAGGGAAGCAAGTCCAGAGGAGGTGGAAATTAAGAAGTCTGTGTTCTGTGGATTGAGCACCGTAGCCTCCACCGACCCTAACATAAACGATTGCACGTCCATAGAGAGTGCACAACAAAGAACATTCCTGCGGTACCACCCAGAGTGCAAGTCCCCCGCTGATATGTCAGCAGCTAACTACGAGGAAGCAGAATTGCTTCTACTGCAGCGAGCCCAGAGAGACTCGTTCCCTGATGAATTGGCCTGTCTACAGGGAGGAAAGCCCGTCCCATCCGACAGCAGATTAATTCACCTGGCCCCCGAGAGCGACGCTCATACCCTCATCAGAGTGGGTGGTCGCCTACGCAGAGCCCCCAATCTACCGGATGACATTAAATACCTGATCGTATTGAACAGCCGACACAAGGTCACAGAGCTGATTATAAAGAAATACGATGAGGATGAACATCACGCAGGAGCAGAAAGAGTCTTCGCGGAAATCAGACGTCGTTACTGGATCCTACAAGGAAGAGAGGCGGTACGACGCTTCCAGCGAACATGTCTAGACTGCCGCAAGTGGCGCGCGCAGCCCAGCATACCAAGGATGGCTGACCTTCCTCCATGTCGCCTCCGAATCGGTGACAAGCCATTCCACTCAACGGGTATGGACTGCTTTGGCCCGCTGCACATAAAGAAAGGAAGAGGAACCGAGAAGCGGTGGGGTATTGTATTCAAATGCATGACCACCAGAGCGATACACATCGAGCTTCTCCCGACCATGACACAGACTCATTCCTTATGGCCTTCCGTAGATTCACATCACGGAAAGGAAGACCGTCTACCCTATTGTCCGATCATGGGACAAACTTCAAAGGCGGCGAAAGAGAGCTGAGAGAGAGCTTCCAAGCTATGGGCCCAGAACTTAAGACCCACCTCGCTCCAGCACAGGTTGATTTCCAATTCAACCCCCCAAACGCACCCCACTTCGGTGGCACTTGGGAACGAGAAGTGCGCTCCATAAAGACAGCCCTGTACGCAGTACTTGGGGCCCAGACTGTGGCGGAAGAAGTCCTAATGACAGTCCTCACGGAGATTGAGGGAGTACTTAACTCGAAGCCCCTCGGATATGTCTCCAGTGATGTGGCGGATATCGACCCAGTTACCCCCAACACACTCCTGATGGGGCGGCTAGATCCTGCATTACCCCAGACAATGTACCGGCCTGAAGAAGCGAACGGCCGACGAATGTGGAGGTACAGCCAAGTATTAGCCGACAAGTTTTGGAACAGTTTCCTACTGCACTACCTACCGTCTCTACAGACCCGCCAGAAGTGGGTAAAGGAGAGAGACAATTTGACAGAAGGAACAGTCGTCATGATTATTGATCAATCACTGCCCAGAGCTATGTGGCCGGCCGGCCGCGTAAGCAAAGTGATCACCGGTGCCGACGGCAAGGTCCGAGCAGCTGAAGTGCTCGTCCAGGGTCGCACTTACACCCGTCCCGTGGCAAGGCTCATAGAACTGCCTCGACTCCCAGACACAATCGATGATGACCATGACCCTACAACCCTATGACTTTGTGAAGTTGACTGACCCCTACAGCAAACCCTTATGTGTAAATAGACAACGCGATTAATCTGTCTCTGTTTAACTGATTAGGTCTGGGACCTATTCAGGGGGTGGCTGTTGTGAAGGGCCAGATTAAACCGAATATATATATTTATTTATATATATATATTTAATTGTATTTGTATATTCTCTAATATTCCCTGATATCCCTTGTATATTCCTTGTACAATATGCATTGAATATCCATTCTAGCCTACTGAACATCCCATAATAGTCTCCATTCTACTATTGGTCGAGACCTTGGTGCCAGGCTGCCATACCCCTCAGACCCAGTTCAAACGTACCGCTCGACATGTACGAACAAGTCCTAGTTCCGCGTAGGAATTTGGCTACCGCACCACTAATGGGACTATTTGTTCATAGTGCGTATATATACTGCGCTACTAAAGTAGGACTTTCTTTTCAGTCCAGTTTCTTACCCTCCAATAGAGTCACAGACGTAAAGCCTCCCCGCGACGCCACGTGTGGGAGTAAGGCCAAGTTCGCCTACCATCGGTATTGAGACATCGTGTATATTAATATTTGAATAGTCATATTTGGCACTATATCGTCGAGTTGGACGTAGTCTATTAAGCTAATAATAGTCTGTTAATATATAGTGCTTCGTGCGGTGAGAATACTACCGTAGTCAGTACCCCAGCGTTTCGGGCAGAGAACTGGCTGCTTACCCAGGGTGGTTGACCCTATGTGAAGCTGCACCCGAGGAGCCCCAGAGCCGACGAGCGAGTGGACCTGTATACCGGATTATTCTACCGACGACAGCCCGCCTTCCCAGGCACGGATTATGCTTTGGATACTTTGATTATTCCATGGATAAAGACCCCCGACACTGCCGTGTGTTGGAACCCCCCCCCTGGAGAGGACGCAAGGTGAGGAGACGCTCTGCAAGACGAGGTCGCTTCACGTCTCTCCCCCGTGGACCGGAGAGAGCCGGCCCACAAAGAGTCCACCTGCTTTCATCTGTGGTCCAAGGATCGCCGGCGCATTGAACGGCACTACAGTGGGTTCACCTGGGATACCCTTGGCCGGACGAGGCAGCCGGATTCTACCCTCCCCCCCCTCCTACTCCTGTCGGCTTACAAGCGACCGGATTAACCCCTCTAGTGTATCTAGTATATAATCATTAAAGTATCATTGCTGTTATTCCTTAACTATTCCAGGTCGTATATTTACCACCTGCGCCTTCAGAGATTGGACATTCTCTATTGATATACCGACGAATACTCTTTGCCATAAAAGTGCATACTATTTCAATTCATAAATGTAATTAAGTGATTAAGTGCTTCTTCTACACACCATCGCTGTGTAGAAATAAAGACCTGTTTCTAATTCGTACATTTGTGTTGGATCCGTTTCATCTACGTGAGAGTGTTCATGATAATATATTTATGCCGTGTACTGGGTGGCCGAATATTAAGTACAAAGGTAGTGGTAGTAAGTATCATATCTAGTAATACAGTCAGGGAATTGTACCCCTCAGTTACATGGGCATTGTAGCAAATGTGCTGTTTATCATCATCAGAGCTCAATTTGAGTAGAAGCTGTATTGGAGGTAGAATTGTAGTAAAAGTTATGTTGTTATCGCCAGGTTTATTATGAGTTAATCTGTCTTTCATAACAGCCAGTGCTTCCCTAACCGCTGACCTCACCGCTGACCTCACTGTTGATCTCACCGCTGACCTCACCGCTGACCTCACTGCTGACTTCACCGCTGACGTCACCGCTGACCTCACCGCTGACCTAATCGCTGATCTCACCACTGACCTCACTGCTGACCTCACCGCTGACGTCACCACTGACCTCACCGCTGACCTAATCGCTGATCTCACCACTGACCTCACTGCTGATCTCACCGCTGACCTCACCGCTGACCTAATCGCTGATCTCACCACTGACCTCACTGCTGATCTCACCGCTGACCTCACCGCTGACCTAATCGCTGATCTCACCGATGACCTCACTGCACATCACTGTACATGTGTGACAGTGACTTCTCTTATCAGCTGCTCCACACTTTTCATGCTTTACATTTAAAACAAATGTGTATTGTTTAGTTTTTTCTTTTACAAATACAGTCATATAGTGGATATACTCTGGTGAAATGTCAGGAAGTTATTAAGGTATATAATAAATCCCAACCCGAATCTGCTGATTATACTTGACAAAGACACACACACACACACACACACACACACACACACACACACACACACACACACACACACACACACACACACACACACACACACACACACACACACACACACACACACACACACACACACACACACACACACACACACACACACACACACACACACACACACACACACACACACACACACACACACACACACACGAGTCATGTCTTAGAATCACTGTCTCCACCATACTGTGTCGCTACCAGGGCTGCTCGATTATGGCACAAATCATAATGACAATTATTTTGATTGATATTTAAATCACTATTATTAAACATGATTACTCATTGATTTGAGAACATCGTATGATGACGACAGAATTCGTTTTACCTTTCTGTCAACTTCTAGATGTTATGAAAGATGTTTCAAAATAATAACTGCTAGAAACGTGCTGTAGCTCCTCCTTCCTCTCAACATCGGGTTTATCATTTTATTTCCTGAAAAATCATAAGCACATCTCTGGTAAAACACTAGAATTAACTTGTCTGATTTGAACAAAATCAAGGGAAGTCAAGGGACATAAACAAAGCCAATGCATTCAGATATTCAAAGTCCTTTCAGCGAATATATTGTAAGGGGCTGAGGGGAATGGTGATTGATGGCTTCTATGTTCCTGCCTGTTGGCTCCTCCCAATGGAGAGAAGAGGACTGACGGCTTCACACACGCAGACCCACACACACAGATGTCTCCCAATTAAGCAGTCCGCATGCCTCTCAGAGGACAGAGGCACAACATCAGAGGGTGTCTTGGAATGGAGAGTGAGAGAGCTGTTGGGAGACATCTAAAACCGTGAGTTTACCACCGGTAAGCCGGACAGCGGCCCGGCCTAGTTAGGGACTGGACTACAGTAAAGGTAGTTAGGTGCTCCAATGGGAGCCAGTATGATTTTGTTTTGCTTAATTTTCTGTTTTACTTAAATAAATGCCCCTGGCCATTGTCCAGCGGGGAGCTAAAGCTATTTGACAGTGTTTGATTACTTGTACAACCTATTGCTTCTACCTACCCCTGTCTGCTACCTTTGTTACAATATACAAAGTCAGACATGGTTGATTCCACAGATCAACCAAAAACAAGCAAATAACAGACTAATATTATAAAGAGATAACAAATCGAATTGTTAGTAACAAATAATTTAAAGGGACAACGCCATGCCTTCCATCATTCAATTAAGCATTACATCACACGCAGGAGTGGTTTGTGAACAATAAACCATGCCTAGGGGTGGTCGTTAGACCCCCCTAGGCATGGTTTATTGTTCACAAATCACGACTGCAAGTGGTGTAATGCTTTTATACAACTGCCATATTCATTCAACCTTATTGCTATACAATAAACACACATTAATCGAAGATTTATTGAAAAAAACATCCGCCAGAAAAAGTAGTTCCCACAACTACAAAAAAGACAAGTTGCCTCCATGTGGAAGCAGCTTGAAGTGCATCCAACCAAACTAACACATCCAACTGTGTATTATTGGAATGATTGAGAGAAGTTGCCTCATGTGGAAGCAGCTTGAAGTGCATCCAACCAACTAACACATCCAACTGTGTATTATTGGAATGATTGATTGAACATTTTATTACCAGATGCAGAATGGGTACAATACAGTACGGCTCAATACACACAATTGTTAAGGGGATGCAGACCTACTTTCTATAGAACTTCATTCTTAGATGCTTCTATAGAAAGTAGGTAAAACAAATTAAAACGTTTTCTTTGCCCTATAGGAAAAAAAGGTTTTCTTCGCCCTATTTTTTTATTTATTTTTTTAAACCTACTGTAGAGGGCCTAAACTTAACCAGTTGGAAACCAAGCGTACAGTAATAAAATTAGCAATCAATCAATCAATCAATCAACTCAATAGGCCATGCTCACTTAGAACAGCGCAGCACCCAGCTCTCTCTGCCTGCAACACTCTGCCTGCAACGCGGAGGATAGTAAGTACGACACACTGAAAGACGTGCTGCTAGAAACTTTTGGTCAAACGGAGTCTGAGCGTGCACGTCAGCTACTGTCTTTGCCGGGCTTGGGCGATGCTAAACCATCGGAGCTAATGGATCGAATGTTGGCTTTACTACCAGGCAACCACAAGCCTTGTTTTATCTTTAAGGAGCTATTCCTGCAGCAGCTACAGTACCATGGCAAGTGCGGTCGGCTTTGGCTAACTCTCCCATTATAGACTATCGGGCATTGGCTAAAGAGGCTGATTCTGAGGCTTTTCTCTGCTACACAACAGTGTCAGGTGGCTAACAATATTGTGTACCAGGTGGATGACTCTCCGCCCCCTGCTGTTGCTGCTGCCCTGTCCAGAGCCCCCGCCCCGGCCCAGAGACAAAAGCCCACAAGTATGTGTTTCTACCATGCACAGTTTGGCTCTAAGGCTAGAAAATGCCTACCCCCATGTAACTACCCCCATGCCAAGGTGTCGGGAAACGAGAGGGCCAGCACCCGCTAGCTGCCATGAGTGTTGGCCATGAAGGCAGTTTATTATTTATTAGAGACACACTTTCTGGGCGGCGTTTTTTGTGCGACACTGGGGCCACTGTGAGCGTTTTACCCGCATCTGTTTTGGATATACAAGCCGGAGTACGGGGTTCACCACTAGAGGCGGCCAACGGCAGTCCCATATGGACCTATGGTGAACGGCATGTGACATTGTCTTTGGAGGGACAGCATTTCTCATGGACGTTTGTTACTGCTGAGGTGTCTAACCCATTGTTAGGTGCAGATTTTTTGTGTGCCCATGGGCTGCTGGTGGACATTAAAAACCGGCGCTTGGTCAGCGCAGAGACTTTTAGCTCATTCCCATGTGAACTCTGGTGGTTCTAGCTCCTCAAGGCTGTCCAGTACCCTTACTGCCTCTGAGTTCTCGAGTATGTTGGCTGAGTTCCCAGTTCTTACCATGCCAACTTTTTCAGCAGCTACAGCTAAGCACGGTGTGGAACATTATATACCGACTGCAGGCCCGCCAGTACATGCCCGTGCACGGCGACTGGATCCAGGTAAACTGGCTATTGCTAAAGCGGAGTTTGAGGCGATGGAGTGCCTCGGCATAGTGCGCCGGTCCAATAGCCCCTGGGCCTCGCCACTCCATATGGTGCCAAAGGCCGCCGGAGGTTGGCGCCCGTGTGGTGATTATCGCCGCCTGAATGATGCTACGACCCCTGACCGATATCCTATACCACACATTCAGGACTTTTCATCTCGCCTTGCGGGGAAGGTCATATTTTCTAAAGTGGACCTGGTTCGTGGTTATCACCAGGTGCCGGTGCAGTCACAGGACATTTCCAAGACCGCGGTAATCACCCCTTTCGGGCTTTTTGAGTTCCTCCGCATGCCTTTTGGGCTCAAGAACGCTGCCCAAGCATTTCAGCGCCTCATGGACAGTGTGTTAAGGGACCTGCCTTTCCTGTTCATTTATTTAGATGACATCCTCATCACCAGCTCCTCCAGGGCTGAACACATGGTTCACCTCCGCACACTTTTTGAGCGCCTGAGTCAGCATGGCTTGATTCTTAACCCAGCCAAGTGCCAGTTTGGACTGCGAATAATTGATTTCCTCGGGCACCGCATCACAAAGGATGGGGCAGTGCCTCTGCCATCGAAAGTGCAGGCTGTGAGCGAGTTTCCGCAGCCCTCCACCGTCCGGGCACTACAGGAATTTTTGGGTATGGTGAATTTTTATCATCGCTTTGTGCCTGGCGCAGCCCAGCTCATGCAGCCCCTCTACGAGGCACTCAAGGGGAAACCTGCTAAACTCACTCTCACTTGGACAGAGGAGATGGAGGGAGCTTTTAAAAACACTAAGCAAGCCCTGGCTACAGCGGCCATGTTGGCGCACCCATTACCTGAGGCGCAGATCGCTCTCACAACCGACGCATCGGATTATGCTGTTGGGGCAGTGTATGAGCAGCTAGTCGATGGTCACTGGCAACCCCTTGCCTTTTTTAGTCGGCAGCTCAGAGCCAGTGAGCGCAATTACAGCACCTTTGACCGGGAGCTCCTCAACCTCTATCTGGCGGTACGGCATTTCCGTTTCCTGTTGGAGGGCCGACCATTCACAGCATTTGTCGATCACAAACCGTTGACCTTTGCTATGGCCAAGGTCTCAGAGCCATGGTCCGCTCGCCAGCAACGCCAGTTGTCCTCCATCTCGGAGTTTACAACGGACATCCAACATGTGGCCGGGAAGGACAACCCTGTCGCCGACTGCCTCTCTCGTGCTATCATCAGTACGGTCCACCTCGGGATTAATTATGCACAGATGGCAGCCGATCAGCTTTCCGACAAGGACGTCCAGGCATGTAGGACCACCGATACAGGTCTTCAGTTGGTGGACATCTCTTTTAATGACACTGGTTCTACGCTCCTGTGTGACATCTCACTTGGGCAGCCTCGCCCTGTTGTCCCTGCCGCTTGGAGGAGGCGTGTTTTCGACGCCCTTCACTGCCTTTCTCACCCGGGCAGGAAACCATCTCAGCTGTTGGTGGCAGCCAAGTTCGTCTGGCACGGTCTTAAAAAGGATGTTCGGGATTGGGCTAATGCTTGTCTAGAGTGTCAACGGGCCAAGGTACACCGCCACACCAGGGCCCCACTAACCCCTTTCAATGTGCCTGAAAGGTGCACATAGACTTGGTTGGGCCACAGCCACCATCACACGGTTGCACCCACCTCCTTAACATGATTGACAGGACAACCCGTTGGCCAGAGGCCGTGCCACTATCTTCAACTACATCTGCCGACATTGCACGAGCATTCATCGGCACCTGGGTTGCCCGTTTTGGTGCTCCATCGGATATAACCTCCGACCGGGGGCCTCAGTTTACATCGGAGCTCTGGAATGCTGTGGCCCAGGGTCTCGGGGTAAAGCTGCACCGTACAACGGCTTATCACCCTCAAGCCAATGGACTGTGCGAGAGGATTCATAGGTCAATGAAGGCCGCATTCAGGGCCAGTCTTCGGGACAATGGGTGGGTTGACAGACTTCCGTGGGTCATGCTGGGCCTCCGATCAGCCCCTAAGGAAGATCTTCAGTCCTCCTCAGCCCAACTGGTTTATGGGCAGCCATTGCGAGTCCCCGGGGATTTTATGCCCAACACCACAACGCCTTGGTCTGCTGGCCAGCAACGGTCTGTTTTCCTGGACAATGCCAAGGTATTTAGGCCGGTGCCTACGTCACAGCACATTGTGCCCCAGGCTTATATTCCACCTGATCTCCATACAGCAAAGTACGTCTTTGTCCGCCATGATGCCCATCGGTCGCCACTACGGCCACCATATGAGGGGCCTTTTCGTGTTCTGGAGACAGGGGACAAGTCATTTGTAGTCGAAATAGGAGGGAAACCGGACCACATTTCAGTGGACCGTCTGAAACCGGCTCATGTGGACCTGGACAGTCCGGTTCCTGTAGCTCAGCCGCCGCGGCGCGGCCGCCCTCCGGCCATCAGAACCTCAGACCGCCCTCCGGGGTCTACGGGTTCCACCATGACGCAGGGTTTCCCCCTGGCCGTTAAGTCCTCAGACCACCCTCTGGTGGTAACTGGTCCCGTCGCTACACAGACTCTGGACACCCGAAGCCGCTTCGGCAGGATTTTACGGGGTCCTCAACGGCTCATGCTGCCAGTTCTTGTGAATTCTGGGGGGGCGCATGTGGGGGACAATAATGGACAATAGAATTCACATTCATATTCTGTCACCTCCATGTTCAATGTTATGCACAGGGTGTGGTTAGAGGGCATTGACGTTATGTAGTCACACGGGTTGACGTGATGACGTATTAGTTTGTATTAAGGAAGTGGGAAGTAAACATGAGACGTTACGTGTATTGCATCTAAACAACCGTCTGGCAGTCTGTTTGTTCCGCACTCCTACATTAGTACATT
>NC_140180.1:72501776-72519276 GCF_963971535.1 Notolepis coatsorum | reverse complement strand
GAGACATAATATTAAGTATATAAGGTTACTGTATGATTTACTGAGTCCATGAGACATAATATTAAGTATATGAGTATGAAGCTACTGTACCTATTTACATCCGCAATATTGAAACACACAGATCATTCAAACACAATCTCAAAACATGGTTAAGAAATAACTACACATGTGAACACAACAGCCCTTCAGAACTCTAACCCTATCTGCTTGCTTGCCCACATGTACATGTATGATCGTATGTACCTAATATGTAGTATTATTGTTTGCACATTGTCTGTACATGTCTGCTGTATATATTTAGCATGATGTGTTTTTAACCTGTTCTTAATTACCTGTATGCCATATATGTTATGCTTTCTTTTTTAGCTGCTTTTAACACCAGGCCCAGGGACAACAGTTGAAAATTAGCTTTGGCTGCTAACACTGTCTCACACATTTACATTTATGTTCATTAATGTGTGCTGTCCCTGTTCAAATAAATGTTTAACTGAAACTGTATGTTTTACTGAGTCCATGAGACATAATATTAAGTATATGAGACTATGGTATGTTTTACTGAGTCCATGAGACATAATATTAAGTATATGAGACTATGGTATGTTTTACTGAGTCCATGAGACATAATATTAAGTATATTAAATATATAAGTATATATATATATAGGCTTTTATTCATTTCAGTACAGTATGATTAACTTCTAGGGATGAATACAGGCTCATGGATGACTAGCTTCTAGGGATGAATACAGGCCCATGGATGACTAGCTTCTAGGGATGAATACAGGCCCATGGATGACTACCTTCTAGGGATGAATACAGGCCCATGGATGACTAGCTTCTAGGGATGAATACAGGCCCATGGATGACTAGCTTCTAGGGATGAATACAGTCCCATGGATGACTAGCTTCTAGGGATGAATACAGGCCCATGGATGACTAGCTTCTAGGGATGAATACAGGCTCATGGATGACTATCTTCTAGGGATGAATACAGGCCCATGGATGACTAGCTTCTAGGGATGAATACAGGCCCATGGATGACTAGCTTCTAGGGATGAATACAGGCCCATGGATGACTAGCTTCTAGGGATGAATACAGGCCCATGGATGACTAGCTTCTAGGGATGAATACAGGCCCATGGATGACACCATCATCAAATTTGCTGATGACACAGTAGTGGTGGGCCTGATCTCTGCCAACGACGAAAGGGCCTACCTGGAAGAGGTAGAGAACCTGTCACAGTGGTGTCAGGAGAACCGCCTCTCCCTGAACGTCAGCAAAACAAAAGAGATGATTGTGGACTTCAGGAGGTCGGGGGTCAAGGACTACAGCCCCCTCAGCATCGACGGGGCACCGGTTGAGAGAGTGAACAGTTTCAAGTACCTCGGAGCCCACATATCCGAGGACTTGACATGGACCACACACATTGACAGTGTTGTGAAGAAGGCACGACAACGCCTCTACTTCCTCAGGCGCCTAAGGAAGTTCCAAGTCAGTCAGAAGATCCTTAGGAACTTCTACTCATGTACAATAGAGAGCATCCTGACCGGCAACATCACCTCCTGGTTTGGGAATAGCACTGCACAAGACCGTAGCAGACTACAAAGAGTGACACGTTCAGCCGAACGCACAATTGGAGGGGGGCTTCCCACCCTCCAGAACATTTACAACAAGCGGTGCAAGGGGAAGGCTAAGAGAATTATTAAGGACTCGAGCCACCCGAACAACTGCCTCTTTGAACTGCTGCGGTCAGGCAAGCGATACCGGAGTCTTAAGGCGAGCACAGAAAGACTCAGAAGAAGCTTCTATCCCCAGGCCATCAGGCTGCTAAACGAACAATAAACACTATGCAACAACCATCAAATGCACACAGCACACACACCCACACGCACACACTCACTCAAACAAACAACACACTGCAGCACCCACTCTCCACACTTTAGATCACACAAACACACTTTACACTTTATATTTATTGATAAAGGATTTGCACTACAACTCGTACACCTACTGTGAATTGTACCTAAATTGCACCTCGTCCCATTTCTGCCTTGCACTATATAGTATTGTATATTAGTACACTGCACAGTATTGTATATTGTATGGTAACTACGTCTATTCTGCATCGAACATTGTACATATGTCTAAACTGAACACTGTGACCTAATTTTTTTACTTCTAATTTTACTATGTTATTTTATTTCATACTTATCTTGTCTTGCACAGTCTCTGGAGCGTAACAGTAAGAAGCATTTTGTATAAAAGTATTCTGTACTTCTGTATGACAAATATTAAAGAAACTTGAAACTTGAAACTTGACTAATGTCTAGGGATGAGTCTTTTTTTTATAAAAAAAAATGTATGCTGAATGAGCTTTTTTCTTTCTTTCTGTGAAACGATGAACATACATCCCAGGTAAGCAGTAGCAGTAAACAGCAGTAGCAGTAAACAGTAGTAGCAGATTCAAAGAGGTCCCTCGATCTTCATGACTGCATTTGGGAAATACAACTAATTGAATTGACACAAGTCCTTGAGTCGAGGACAGCCAGACTCATTTCCATCTTTCATAATTGCTGCTAATAACGACACCGTTTGAATTTGTGTTCCCTAGTGATTATAGAGGCTCAGGTGTGCAGGTATCCACTCTGTGGGCTGTTGGAATGAATTGCAATACTTGAATTTCATTCAAATCTGAAAAACAATATATGAATAAACAAATATGAACATAATAAGATATGATTGATATGATTATGAGGTGAAGTGAAAACGCACTGGTTCTTGTAATTTTTTTGTGATTTTGGATAAATGTGGTGACAGTGGCTCAGGAGGTATAGAGCAGCCGTCTGGTAATCAGAAGGTTCCCTGTTCGATTCCCACTCCTCCTGGGCAGTGTGTCGAAGTGTCCTTGAGCAAGACACTTAACCCTGAATTGCTCCGGATGAGCAAGTTGGCACCTTGCATGGTTGCCTCCGCCGTCGGTGTGTGAATGTGTGAGTGAATGGGTGAATGTGAGGGGAAAAAAATTGTAAAGCGCTTTGGATAAAGGCGCTATATACATGCACCATTTACCATTTACCATTTATGTGCCTGCAATACAAGCCAATAAATGGGTGTTACAAAGCACAGCCCAATGCCTAATGATAGTTTTTCTATTGGTACTACCCATAATAGCAAATACAACACACATGTTAATTGTAAGAATTTTACACCTGCTTCGGTGAGGTAATAATAATGTACATTCTATGGTTAATATTTTAATTTAATTAGAATTAGAATTTCAGCCTATTCATAATGGAACTGTATTCTTAGAGACAACTGACTGCCCTATTATTATGTGTATACACAGGGGAGGAAATTAGGCCACTTTACTGGCCAAATGCTTGTATTTTTTACGTTTGGCTGGTAAAAAAAATCAGATACCCGCCAATTGGCTGGTAAGCCAAAAAGTTAGTTTCCTCCCCTGCTGGCGAGTATACAAAAAAATAAAACATTCTGCAATCACTGCACTGGCAAACGGTGCGCGTCTTCTGAGTGTTCGCTTTAGTTGACAGTGCCACGAGAGCACTGCACAAGACCACCCGCGGACATATAATGTTTAATAAACGTTTGCGCAGTACTGGCCAACCCGCGGACATATAATAATAAAAGTCCCGCGGTACTAGGCTAGCCATCAGGAGCACTCGCAAACAGATAACGTTAAACACAGCAGAAGATGGAAAACAGACAGACTGACCAACGGGGAACTGCATCCAACCCTAGTACAACCCTCGAGTATAAGTTACTAAGGACACATTTAAATCACAGAGGTGTAATGTTAGTCTACTGGAACTGTATACAGTGGTTAGCTTCTAGTTAGCGTTTTAGCTATAGCTGCTTGCTAGCTAACGTTAGCCCCGTGTGCTCAAAGCAGCCAGCTAGGTGTATCTGTTATGACTATAATGTTTCCAAAAAAGCACCGGACTACGACGTAAGGTTAGACATTTTATTTCATGCTCAAAAGCCCCTGGCTTGCACATCGCAGTCACGAAAGGGGCTAGCTCAACCAGTGCACTGTGCACAACAGCACACCAACCCAACTGACGTTACCACAACACTTGACGGTACTTCACAGCACTGTCGTAAGACCACCGTGCTGTCTTAAAGGCACAGTGTGCCTACCCAGATGCATACACAACATTGACACGGCTTGACATACAAAGAAGTAATTATCACAATTAGCGATTTTTTTTGTCTGGTAAAAAATCTGTTTGGCTGGTAAAAAAAATCAGATACTCGCCAGTTGGCTGGTAAGCCAAAAAGTTAGTTTCCTCCCCTGTGTATACAGTTTCATTCTATTCTGTTGTCACCACATGACACCTGCCAATACAAAATAACTGCCATTATGAGGAGTAAAGCACACTGAATGTTAATGAAGTTATGAGCTATTGTAAGACCTCTGTTTACAAAAAGTAGTAACATATTTGTATTATGTAAATTACCTGTTTTTGGAATATTGAGTATCATTATCATGCTGCGCTACCGTCGGTCTGGCGAGGGTGTAGACTACCACATGCTGCCCTACCGTCGGTCTGGCGAGGGTGTAGACTACCAAATGCTGCCTTACCATCTGTCTGGGGAGGGTATAGACTACCACATGCTGCCCTACCATCGGTCTGGCGAGGGTGTAGACTACCACATGCTGCGCTACCGTCGGTCTGGCGAGGGTGTAGACTACCACATGCTGCCCTACCATTGGTCTGGCGAGGGTGTAGACTACCACATGCTGCCCTACCGTCGGTCTGGCGAGGGTGTAGACTACCACATGCTGCCCTACCATTGGTCTGGCGAGGGTGTAGACTACCACATGCTGCCCTACCGTCAGTCTGGGGAGGGTGTAGACTACCACATGCTGCCCTGCCGTCTGTCTGGAGAGGGTGTAGACTACCACATGCTGCCCTACCATTGGTCTGGCGAGGGTGTAGACTACCACATGCTGCCCTACCGTTGGTCTGGCGAGGGTGTAGACTACCACATGCTGTGCTACCGTCGGTCTGGCGAGGGTGTAGACTACCACAACCCACATGCTGCCCTACCATTGGTCTGGCGAGGGTGTAGACTACCACATGCTGCCCTACCATCGGTCTGGCGAGGGTGTAGACTACCACATGCTGCCCTACCATCGGTCTGGCGAGGGTGTAGACTACCACATGCTGCCCTACCGTCGGTCTGGCGAGGGTGTAGACTACCACATGCTGCCCTACCATTGGTCTGGCGAGGGTGTAGACTACCACATGCTGCCCTACCGTCGGTCTGGCGAGGGTGTAGACTACCACATGCTGCCCTACCATTGGTCTGGCGAGGGTGTAGACTACCACATGCTGCCCTACCGTCGGTCTGGTGAGGGTGTAGACTACCACATGCTGCGCTACCGTCGGTCTGGGGAGGGTGTAGACTACCACATGCCTCCTCCTCCTCCTCCACGGAGTCGCCAGCTGCTTCTTTTCACCTGACAGCGAGGAGTTTCACTGGGAGAGGGTAACGTGTGTCTATCTATCTATCTATCTATCTATCTATCTATCTATCTATCTATCTATCTATCTATCTATCTATCTATCTATCTATCTATCTATCTATCTATCTATCTATCTATCTATCTATCTATCTATCTATCTATCTATCTATCTATCTATCTATCTATCTATCTATCTATCTATCTATCTATCTATCTATCTATCTATCTATCTATCTATCTATCTATATAATATATGAGAGGAATGGAGAGTGACTGTTCAATGTGTGTTTGCTAGACAACAGCTAGAAGGAGAGATAGTCATGCTGGGAGACAGAAAGAGAATATGATAGAGAGAGAGGGGGGAAGGAGGGAAATAGAGAGATGGGGGAGAGAGGGGGGAGGGAGAGAGAATGAGAGAGAGAGGGAGAGAGAAGAGAGAGAGAGAGGGGGGAGGGAGAGAGAATGAGAGAGAGAGAGGGAGAGAGGAGAGAGGGGGGAGAATGGGTGAGGGAGGGAGTGATAGAGAAGAGAGAGAGGGAGAGAGAAGGAGAGAGAGGGAGAGAGAGAGAAGATAGGGAGAGAGGGAGAGAGAAGAGAGAGAGAGGGAGAGAGAAGAGAGAGAGAACGAGAGAGGGAGAGAGAGAAGAGAGAGAGAGATAAAGAGGGAGAGAGAGAGAGAGGGACAGAGAGAGTGATAGAGAGAGGCTGTTGCTGAAATGTGTTCATGTCGTTACCTCGGGGGAATAAAGCTGCCGTATAAAACCAATCAACATCACAGCCTCCTTCCCTCCCTCTCCACCTCCCCGTCTCTCACTCTCCACCTCCCTCTCCACCTCCCCGTCTCTCACTCTCCACCTCCACCTCCACCTCCACGTCTCTCACTCTCCACCTCCACCTCCACGTCTCTCCCTCTCTACCTCCACCTCCACTTCCACCTCCACCTCCACTACCCGGTCACTCCCTCTCCCTCTTGACCTCCACCTCCCCGTCTCTCCCTCTCTACCTCCACCTCCACTTCCACCTCCACCTCCACCTCCCCGTCTCTCCATCCACCTCCATCTCCCTGTCTCTTCCCCTCCACCTCCCTGTCTCTTCCTCTCCACCTCCACCTCCCCGTCTCTTCCCCTCCACCTCCCTGTCTCTTCCCCTCCACCTCCCTGTCTCTTCCTCTCCACCTCCACCTCCCCGTCTCTCCCTCTCCACCTCCCCGTCTCTCCCTCTCCCTCTCACCCTCCACCTCCACCTGCCCGTCTCTCCCTCTCACCCTCCACCTCCACCTGCCCGTCTCTCCCTCTCCACTTCCACCTCCACCTCCACCTGCCCGTCTCTCCCTCTCCACCTCCACCTCCCTGTCTCTCCACTTCCCTGTTTCTCCATCTCTCCACCTCCCGTCTCTCACTCTCCACCTCCACCTCCCTGTCTCTCCACCTCCACCTCCCCGTCTCTCCACCTCCCTGTTTCTCCGTCTCTCCACCTCCCCGTCTCTCACCCTCCACCTCCACCTCTCTGTCTCTCCCTCTCTGCCTCTGTCTGCCCTATTTCCTCCTCTCCTCCTCCTCTTCTCCTATGCCCTCCGGAGGGTTTGAACACACGTTTCAGCAGTAGCTGTGACACAGTACAATAAGACACATGTGTGCCATCACGCCACGAGTGGCACAAACACAATGACATCATCACCCTCCTTCCTCCAGTCAATATCACATCACTCTCTCCTTCCTCTCCTCTCTTCACCTTTTGCCTCCCCTTGCCTCCTCCCTGGGTGGTTGTTATACGAGGTGATAAATAAAGGATAGAAGCGGTCTGGCCTGACTGGGGCTCCACCGTGGGCCTTTAGGAATGACTCTCACTGTAGCCGTGGCCTACTTCTCTGACAACCCATTGCAACAACAACAAAAAAGATAGCACACACACATCCAATCAGGCTCAGGTGCGAAACTCATAGAAGATCGTGAGAAATAAATAAATAAAGTGGGGGGACTCCCTTTTATCTGAATGTATTATCGCGTTATGTGTGACGTTTTGAGCTCTTCAGACATCGGGGGAATTTTTCTTCTTTTTTTCAATGTCTGAAGAAGGGCTCCACCGCTCCAAACGTCACACATAAAGAGATAATAATGTTCCGATTAAAGGGAGTTTCCTTGGTGGGTGCGGACTTCATTATATATTTTCTTGTCATCTATTTCTCTAACACACACGCACGTGGCATGTCCATGGGCGACGTGCACACGCGCACACAGATGCACGGTTAGGGATGAGAGGAAGAAGATGCTCTTCTCTATTTTCCCTTCCTTTGTTTCACTTTTTGTATGGGCTGGTTTCAGTGAGAGAACTACGGGCTCGAGCATCGATTGCTACCTGAGTGCACATGTGAATGTGTGTGTAGAAGGGCGGAGGTTTGGTTTCAACATTGGGGAGGGACACTTTAATAACGCCTTAACCCTTTCACTGCCACACTACAGAAGGTTAACCCTTTACTATCACACTACCGACGGTTACCGTTTGGTAACGTTTGTTTACCATTGTTTTATCGTAAAACCGTGAGGAAATGACTAAATCCAGATTTAACACTGCCATTGGAAAGAGGAGCCATAATAAGGTCATTTATAGTTCATAATTAAATTTTTAATGTATAATTCAAATGGATTATAATTGATTACTGTATCTACAAATCCTTCTGTTTAATCATCTTCCCTTTATGCATTTGCTTAGATCTTTTGTACACTTGATCTCAAGAAGGTGGTGAATGAGCTCAGTGAGCGAGCTCGGAGGTTGCACAATTGTAACATGGTGTTATTCACCAGCAAAGATGCAAAGAAATATCATAATTTATATTCTCCTTTGTTTCATCACAATTTACTCAAGCCTAGTAACAGACACAATATTTCGGACACTTTTTTTACCTCTTTTGGGGAGGGGTTGTCTTTCATATTAGCTATATTTGTTGAGGGGGACACATGTCCCCTGCAACCCCCTCTAAATCTACGCCTATGTATGTGTATATTAGGGGGGGGGGTGGAAACTAAGGACCTCCATAAGTTTCAGACGGAGGAAAGCTTGAGTGACACTGACAGAGCTGAAATGTGTGAGAGGAGCACTAACACTGTGAATAACCCTGAACACGTTGTGCTTTTTATTGATAGGACAGTCAGAGAGTGAAATCGGGAGAAGAGATGATGGGGGTGGTGGACATGGAACCCAGGATGTTGCGATTACGCCACCGGGGCGCCCCTGAACTCTTGTTTTGATTTGAAAACCTGTAGTATTCTTTTGTTTTGTCACCAGACCGATCAAACTGAACTACTATTGTATGAACCACCTCCGTGGTCACGCCGCCCCGAAAGAGACCAGAGAAGGCAGAGAAGGCAGAGAAGGCACAGAGAAGGCAGAGAGAAGGCAGAGAGAAGGCAGAGAAGGCAGAGAGAAGGCAGAGAAGGCAGAGAAGGCAGAGAAGGCAGAGATAACGTAGAGAGAAGGCAGAGAAGGCAGAGATAACGCAGAGAGAAGGTAGAGAAGGCAGAGAGAAGGCAGAGAAGGCAGAGAGAAGGCAGAGAAGGCAGAGAGAAGGCAGAGAAGGCAAAGAAGGCAGAGAAGGCAGAGAAGGCAGAGATAACGCAGAGAGAAGGCAGAGAAGGCAGAGATAACGCAGAGAGAAGGCAGAGAAGGCAGAGAAGGCAGAGAAGGCAGAGAAGGCAGAGAGAAGGCAGAGAAGGCAAAGAAGGCAGAGAAGGCAGAGAAGGCAGAGATAACGCAGAGAGAAGGCAGAGAAGGCAGAGAAGGCAGAGAAGGCAGAGAAGGCAGAAAGAAGGCAGAGAATGCAGAGATAACGCAGAGAGAAGGCAGAGAGAAGGCAGAGAAGGCAGAGAAGGCAGAGAAGGCAGAGAAGGCAGAGAGAAGGCAGAGAGAAGGCAGAGAAGGCAGAGAGAAGGCAGAGAAGGCAGAGAGAAGGCAGAGAAGGCAGAGAAGGCAGAGAAGGCAGAGATAACGCAGAGAGAAGGCAGAGAGAAGGCAGAGAAGGCAGAGAGAAGGCAGAGAAGGCAGAGAGAAGGCAGAGAAGGCAGAGAGAAGGCAGAGAAGGCAGAGAAGGCAGAGATAACGCAGAGAGAAGGCAGAGAAGGCAGAGAAGGCAGAGAAGGCAGAGATAACGCAGAGAGAAGGCAGAGAAGGCAGAGAAGGCAGAGATAACGCAGAGAGAAGGCAGAGAAGGCAGAGAAGGCAGAGATAACGCAGAGAGAAGGCAGAGAAGGCAGAGAAGGCAGAGAAGGCAGAGAAGGCAGAGAGAAGGCAGAGAGAAGGCAGAGAGAACGCAGAGAGAAGGCAGAGAGAAGGCAGAGAAGGCAGAGAAGGCCGAGAAGGCCGAGAAGGCCGAGAAGGCACAGAGAATCTTACCGAACAAAGTTTGGTAAGATGACCCTGACCCATACTCTTTTCTCTGTCCATTGAAAACCCTGTTGTCATGCTTTCTTGCTTTTTCCTCACTGCTACACATCATTGGTAAATGGATTGCATTTGTCATAACACACACACACACACGCTGTAAACATTTGACTGCATAGAATGGTAATATGTGATCATTTGATTATTATTCACTTCACCGTCATCTTTATTTTCATAGATCTGCTATGAACGCATTTCAATTAACTGATGACTAGTCAGGTAATATTATAGTATTATTTTGGTTCTTGAAGTGGTATTTTTATAGCTAGGTTTTAAGGTGGAAGTGAACGGACACTTTCCGCATCGATACCTCACATTGCATCAAACTGTGACAAATATGGCGGCGACGTGAATAAGGCAGCCTTTAGCACGGAGGCAAACTCAAACAGAATGTTTCTCTATCAGCTCTCATCACTGTCATCGAAATAATCATCATATCACAGATGCGCGCGTGCATACACACATACGCAAACCCACATACACACAAACAAACACACACATGGACACATACGTCCATACACATCATGGCACACAGCTTCCAGCCAATCAGGATGAGTCAGAATGTCTCCCTGCAGGACAAACAGCTGATCTGAGTTCATCTGCTGAGTTCATATGCCATCTGGAAATAGCACATGGTGCACACACACACACGCACACATACACACGCGCGCGCGCACATGCAGATGCACATGCACACACACACAGACACACACACACATACACACAAAAACGCACACACATAAGCAAGGACACACAAGCACACACATACACAGAAGCACGGTTGCCAACCACCACAAACAAGAACACACACTCATACACAGAACACAAGCATGCATGCACACACACATACACAAATTAATATATACGCACACATAGAAACACACACATACACACAGATAACTAAACCACTAGGTCTGCCACTTTCAAAATCAAACTTTTGTCTGAAATATTAAAAGTAAAAATTATAATGATGTGATCACATTAAAAATTGGAGCACTACAGACAACGCTTAACAAACAATTGAATAATCTGCTTTCCAGAGTCCCAGAATCACGTTAAAAGCTCATGTCATATTCCATGAAGAAAGAAGTGAGTCAATTGTGACATTAAACAAAGAAATTAGTGTGTTCCATTTGACTGTATATATAAGTGCCTTCAGATTTTGTTAAAAGTTAAACTGCACCACTGCACCAAAACACCAAAGGTACTCTGCAATTTGCTTTAAGACAGCACAGTTTCGGGTAGCAGCCATATTGCGTTACCTGACCTGAATACTGCGCACTTCGCTGTGAACGGATTTATCTGGTTGTGTAAAAAAACAGCACTACTGTTTCTGCTGTAAAGCGTGAACCTGCAATGCAATTTCAATGAACAATAACGCCTTTTTGTGACAAAACTCAGAATGGACTCTGTCTTAAAGGTAACTCAGGGTTCAGAATGGACTATGTCTTGGCGGTCAGGTGGCGTAACGGAGATTGCGTTCGTCACCAAACCCCGGAGCTGCTAGATTCGCCTGTTCGAATCCAGCTCACAGCTCCGGGGTTGTCACCAGCTTGGCTGGCCGTTCACACTAATACAATTGGCAGTATTAGAGGGTGGGAGAAGCTGGCGGGGTGGGTCCGGGTCGTTGTAAACAGCGACTCCTACAGTTCGGTCGGGGCGCCTGCTAAGCGCGGATAGGACCTGAGTCGGATAGTGTGATCCTTCCACACGCTACGCCCTCTCAATGAGAATCCACGCTGCCAGGTGAAAAGAAGCGGTTGATTGGCTGGACGTGTGTCGGAGGAAGCACGTGGTAGCCTCCACTCTCCCAGACCGACTGTGGGGGGTAAGTGCGCAGCGACCAGGAAGGGGATTGGGAATTGGCATAACGACTAACATTGGGATGGGAGAAAATCTGAGGAAAATGGAGGGGGAAAAAAAAAATGGACTATGTCTTAATGGTAACTCATGGTTCAGAATGGACTATGTCTTAATGCAGGGGTCGGCAACCTGCGGCTCCGAGGCTGCATGCGGCTCTTTAGCCAATCAGCTCCCTGCCCCCCAAAAAAATTATTATATATTTTTTTTCTCTTATTTTGGAGATCGATGTCATACTGTGACACTGAAATGAAATACATTTTCATCAACTAAGATATTTAGTCAACAAAAGGCTTACCTGTATGCCTGATATGTTGTGCGAAATTTGCAAACAACGAAAAATTTACTTTTTATTTGATAGATTTTCCACAAATAAGGGAAGGACTCTAATAGAGCTGCATAGTTCAGGGTTTTATTTCAAAGTAGGTCTACAGATGCCAGTGTTTTTTCTCCTTTTCTGTGTTTTATTTCAAAGTAGGTCTACACATGGTAGTCTTTTTTCAAAGTGGACTACTTTTTATTTTATAAATGTTCCACAAATAAGGGAAGGACTCAAATATACCTGAATAGTTCAGAGTTTTATTTCAAAGTCGGTCTACAGACACCAGTGTTTTGTCTCCTCTTCTGTGTTTTATTTAAAAATAGGTCTACACAGCCAGTATTTTTTCTCCTCTTCATAAGAGTTTGAGGGTTTCCTTTGTTATAACAGGTAAAAACAGCAATAAAAAGTCAAATTGTTTCTTTTTGTTGCTTTATAATCCCATTAATGCAACAAACTGTGTGCTATAAGTATAAAGTATAATAAATCGCAAATTACTTTGGGTATGCAATTGTCAGGCGTTTTATGGTAAATGTGGGGTATGCTTGGGGATATATAAAACATTATACACTGTGTTATCTTCATTTTAAGGGTAAATAGGTTGTGCGGCTCCCTGAGCATTTTATTTTATGGGACGGGAGGAAAGTGGCTCTTTTGATAGTAAAGGTTGCTGACCCCTGTCTTAATGGTAACTCATGGTTCAGAATGGTTCAGAATGGACTATGTCTTAATGGTAACTCATGGTTCAGAATGGTTCAGAATGGTTCAGAATGGTTCAGAATGGACTATGTCTTAATGGTAACTCATGGTTCAGAATGGTTCAGAATGGACTATGTCTTAATGGTAACTCAGGGTTCAGAATGGACTATGTCTTAATGGTAACTCATGGTTCAGAATGGTTCAGAATGGTTCAGAATGGTTCAGAATGGACTATGTCTTAATGGTAACTCAGGGTTCAGAATGGACTATGTCTTAATGGTAACTCATGGTTCAGAATGGTTCACTTTAACCTTGTCAGACGCAGAGAAGCTTGTCCATGCCTTTGTCTCCTCAAGACTGGACTACTGTAACGGACTCTTCATCTGGATTCCTGGCAAGAGCATCCAAAAGCTGCAATACATCCAAAACAGCGCAAAATAACCCCCATCCTCCACTCACTACATTGGCTCCCCGTCTCATCCCAGATCAAAATCCTGCTGCTCACCTATAACTGCATAAACTGACACGCACGACGCACCCCTCTACCTTCAGGAACTCATCACTCCACAATCCTCCATGCGTACGCTCAGATCTGCAGGTAGCCTGCTCCTTCGGGTCCCCAGTAACCGGCTCTGCACCATGGGGGGGCCGAGCCTTCTGCTCGGCTGCACCACGCCTGTGGAACAGCCTCCCCCTCCAGCTGAGGGCACCACAGAGCTGGACTCTTTTAAAGCAGGCCTTTGATTGCTAGCTTTTTCTTTTTTTCTTGTCTTTAACTATGTTCTATTTTTATTTTATTTTTATACTGTATTTTATCATTTTTATTATTATTAATAATTATTGTATTCTTTTAACTATGTTTTAACCCTGTAGCACTGTGGTATCCTAGTGAACGAAAAGTGCAATACAAATGCAATTTTTTATTATTATTATTATTAAAGGTAACTCAGGGTTCAGAATGGACTATGTCTTAACAGTGACTCATGGTTCAGAATGGGCTATGTCTTAAAGGGGAGATGAAGCATTGAACAATGTGATCCTAGTTTGTTTGTTGTGCACCTTGTGTAAGACAGGGTCCTATAATAAAATGTGAAATCCTGCTTATTTGTCTGAAAAATCAAATATAATTTCCCTGTTTTCGCCAAGGGGCGGCGCCATTTTGTTGCTGACGTCACGGTGTTGGTTTGGTGTATACACTGCTGGTTAGCTGCCTATAGTGAACATGGAGTGTCGGGTCAGTCAGTAAATAAAATGTTGCCTACAAAACAACAGGACCGCGGTGGTTCTTTTTGTATTGCTCCTGGCTGTTCAAACTAATTTTACCGTGTGAAAGAGAGAGGAAAGTTGGTTAATTTCCACAAACTACCAGTGAAAAAAACAGTGTTGTTGGCACGTTGGCCAGCACGTGACGTCAGCAACAAAATGGCGGCGCACATGTTCATAAATGCTACATAAATGGACATTACAAATCGTTTTTTCTTAGAAACGCCTTATTTTTATAACGTGATTTTTTTCTGTGGTTTATCTAAATACTAATTTGATGCTATGACTATGTTTATATCGCTATGCTTCATCTCCCCTTTAACAGTGACTCATGGTTCAGAATGGGCTATGTCTTAACAGTGGCTCATGGTTTAGAATGGGCTATGTCTTAACAGTGACTCAGGGTTTAGAGTGGGCTATATAATATATAACACGTTTTGCAATTATGCCACATCAATGTGGAACGCCCTACCCACAGCTGTAAAGGAATGTGAATCACTACCCACTTTCAAAACCACTCTAGAGCACCTACGGGAGACTGCAATTCGAAACTGGCCCCCGTAAATGTCCTAACCCAACCCCCTCCAATGTACAGTAAATGTCCTAACCCAATAATACACAAGACCCTCTTCTTGGGACCAAGTAAGGTTTCGTCAATAATCCAATGTACAGTCACCCCACCCCCCACCCCACCCACCCAACCACCTCCAATGTACAGTTTTCCCCCCCACTCCACCCCACCTACCCAACCCCCCCTCCACCCCACCTACCCAACCTCCTCCAATGTACAGTTTCTTCATCAAATGTATATATACTCTCTTTTTTAGACTATTTTTGTATCACAAACATGTATCTCTCTCTCTCTCTCTCTCTCTCTCTCTCTCTCTCTCTCTCTCTCTCTCTCTCTCTCTCTCTCTCTCCGGTCCGGATAGGCCCCTCCCCCCTCAGAACTGTGAGGGTCAGGTTGCCAGGCGACCGGAGGAAGGGAGGCCTCCTATAGTAGAAAATGAGAGATCAGCAGTAGCTTCCCCTCAGGGCCCAGCACTGATGCTGGGCTAAGGAGCACACTCTGTAAATAGGCCTACACACACTGCCTACACACACACACACACACACACACACACACACACACACACACACACACACACACACACACACACACACACACACACACACACACACACACACACACACACACACACACTCACACTCACACTCACACTCTCACACACAGACAGACAGACAGACAGACAGACAGACAGACAGACACACAGACAGACAGACAGACAGACAGACAGACAGACAGACAGACAGACAGACAGACAGACAGACAGACAGACAGACAGACAGACAGACAGACAGACAGACAGACAGACAGACAGACAGACAGACAGACAGACAGACAGACAGACAGACAGACACACACACACACACACACACACACACACACACACACACACACACACACACACACACACACACACACAACACACACACACACACACACACACACACACACACACACACACACACACACACACACACACACACACACACACACACACACACACACACACACACACACACTGTTGAAGGCCATGATAAAAAAGACTGCCTTTACAGCAGAATATGGCTCCAACAGAAGAAATCGGTGAGCAGCAAATCGCTGCCCCCACCATTACCACCATCTAGAATCAGATGGACAACACGGTGCTTGGCTGCTCCTTGGAGACCGGTTAACGGGTCAGAGCAGAGTCCAGGCAGAGGCAAGTTCTGTCCTGTCGAATCGCTTCCATTCACAGGGTCCCGGCTGGAGTAAGTGCCTCGATGAGTGCGCAGGAGAAAAAACTACGCAACACCGGCTAAAAATATTCCTTGCTGTGAAATATTCATGACATCATGACAGGATATTTCTTAAGAGCGTGGCATTTCAGCTCCGCGGTACATGAGCTTTCAAGTGGCCTAGTAGTACCTTCTCTCCGGGAAGCCGGCACTAGCGAGGAGGTGTCAAGAGGTGATCTGAAGGAATGGGGGCAAACAGGGAGTAGAGGTGCAACCGGGAGGCTAAGAGGACCTCAGACAGGTTGACCCCAACAAATCCTCGTTAAAAGGAATGATAACGTGATGATAACATATGCTGATGATAAGATGACATATGTTCCACAACAGTGGAATGAAACCTGCCCAATTTTCCGCTGTCGACTAAAGACATACTTCTTCAATCAATGCATTTTACATGTAATACATAATAAAAAACATGACAACTAACCTTCGTACTGTCTTATGCACTTAGCTACTAAGTAATCTATTGTGCTTATATTACTACCTATATACTATGCTAATATGTTTATACTACTAACACTGTTTTGATGAACAACGTCACTTACCCTCAGCTTCCAGAGTTGTACCCTTTCTGCTGACTTTGTATAAAATGTACTAAATGTAAATGTATAAGATGCTGTGCATCTGTCTTTGTTACACTATCATCCATGCAGTCAAATGAGTTCCCGTTGTTGGCCGGGAAATTAAGCAGATTTGGAGGAGGCCTGTTTGGAATTCAGCCTGTTTGGACTGAATTCTACAGAGATGCTTCCAAACAATCCCACACAGGAGCGAAATGTGCACAACATATGCCACAACTGTTTCAATCTACAGCACCGTCACTCTCAAAATGTCTGCACGCTTAAAGGAACACTCCCGACGTTTTGGGAAATACACTTGTTTTCACTGTCTCCCTCAAGAGTGAGACAAGAAGATTGATATCAGTTTCATGTCTGTGTGTCCAGAGAGAGAGGTCCAGGTGCAGGCTAGCCCAGCTTAGTACAAGGACTGGAAGCGACTTGGACTGGAACAACTCCAAAACTGACATGCAGTTTTGTCACCTGACTCTGGTGGGAGATGGCAAATAGGTGTATTACCCAAATTGTTGGAGTGTTCCTATAAATGGAATTCAAGCATTCGTTATGTTATTCCTATAGGTGTAGGACAAGTCCAAATAATATTCATGAGCATAACTGACTCTTTTCACAGCCTGAAATCCTAGAACAGAGACTCAAAACTATGATGTCATGAAGATCGGTCTGGAGATGCATCGTAACCAATGAATGGGAGGCTGATTTATGGAGGCGCAGAATGTTTGTTTTTACAGTGTTTACACTGTAAAAAATTGCAGGTTGTCTCAACTTGTGTTTTCAAGAGCCTTTTGCATTGGATTTTTGTTGTTGTTGAATCAACTAAATAGGACTGTGAATATTAAATATTAGGTTTACATCATTCCTATTCAGTTCTGAACCAGAAAATATCATTACTATCATTATTTTCTACTCAAATCTTATAAGATGTACAAGTACACTCTGGCGGCTGGGTGGCGCAGCGGTCTAAGCGCTCGTCACAAACGCGTGAGACACCGGTATCGAATCCGGCTGTCAGCGTTG
>NC_140180.1:72436776-72496776 GCF_963971535.1 Notolepis coatsorum | reverse complement strand
ATTAGGGCAACCATCTTGGAACCGACTAAGACAAAATCGCCGACAAGTACACCCGGATTCACCAACGCTTGGAGAAGCTGTCTTAAGTGGCCAAAACGATCCCAGCTGGGATGCCGACAATGAGGAATGTCACTCATTGACAAACATGAACGCGTGTTCCCGTTTAGTTCATTTGCATACAGACACGCCTCTGGCAGCTCCTTATAAAGCGAGCCAACAGACCCGTGTGCAAAATTAAATCGCAAAAAGTATGACATCAAGAGTTAGACACACCTGTTCAGCTCATTATAATGCAACTGATGATGCAGCCATGTGGAAATGGTGGCTGATATATAGGTAGCGGAAGCGCTTTGTGACCGATCAAAATGAGATTAGATTAATGTATTGTCATCATATATACAGCTCGTGGCCACCTGCCGCAGCGCGCGCGCACACACACACACACACACACACACACACACACACACACACACACACACACACACACACACACACATACACACACACGCAGTACTGTATAGTCTACATGCGTAATGAATGAACACAGTATAGGCTTATATTATTCTAATGACTTGTTTTATTAGGAGATCACAGATACTGCGCTGCCCTATAGTAGTACAGTCCACCAGTCCGCTCATGGTATGCCCGACTCCTTAATATGTGCACTGTACTTACTGTATAGGGCAGAGCATATAGTATCTACTAAATCCTAATGAAACAAGTCATTAGAATAATATAAGCCTACTGTTCATTCATTAGACACGTAGGCTATACAGTGTGCGTGTGTGTGTGGCGCAACAAGACTTATGGAATATGAATGCAGTCTATTCCACTATAGATATATACACGGGATTAGCTTTAGTTCTTATTTATTTATCCACTCTCATTTGCAGTGTTGGTGTAGTAGGCTACATAGTGTATTTCAATATATGTTTAATTGATTAATGATATATTTGAAAGAATGCAGGTTATAGCTATATAAAACGACAAATGTCTGTCCCATTGTACCAATCAATGGGATATATTGCATGTTGGCTATAACCTGCATTCTTTCAAATGTATAATTAATCAATAAAATAAAAATATCTGAGTAATTAAGTAATTATACATTTGTCCAAAATAGCTGGTTCAGATATGGTTAATCCAGCTGCCCTGTGATCAGATTCATCCATATTATAAATTTGTCCGACATCAAATGGGTAATTTTTTTTATTTAAATTATGATTAATTAATTCCAAGGAGGCCTGTAGAGTCGACATGAAGGAATCACTATGATTCCTCCCAAATAAAGCCATTAAGAACACGGAGCACAACAGTCTGTCAAGTTAAGACTGCTCTTCAGCGCTCCTAAATCCTGCTCTTAGTCAGGGCCGAATCCAAGACAAGGGACGGTTGGTGAATCCCAAAATCGGCCCGAAAAGTTCTTAAATGGCCCTAAGATTTTTTTGTCTTAAGCCCGTTGGTGAATGAGACCCATTGACATTGATTACCATGGCAACGATTGACGCCTCGACAGCATTCGGGTTTCAGCCCAAACGAAGACATCAGTATATACCTGAACGAACAAAGACACGACTACAAGAAATTATGTCTTTACGTTGACTCACTCCCTCTCCCTTTTTCAATATTTTACATGGCTCCTTTTACACCTGCGATAAGCCGAGATCAGGGGAGCAAAACATCAAGGCTGCCTTGTAAGGTCTGCAACAACGAGAGCTGAGAAACAAACCCCCATGTTCTTTGTTGTTGCACTCAGATCGTATGAGCCTGCGACACGGTAAGCACATGCATGCTCGGCACACACACACACACACACACACACACACACACACACACACACACACAAGGAAACTCCTATAGTGTGGTCGTTGAAATCAAAACTAACGCTGATGAGTCACTGGAGTGGGCCTTTTTTTACTGGACTGGCTAGCTAGCTACGCTAGCTTGTTTAGGCTGATATGGACCACTGTCTGTGTGTTGTGGAGGACAAGCAGGGCGTCCTACCCTTCTGTCTCGTATTCTCTAGAGTGACAGAACTAGAAAAGATGTAGAACACAAAGTGTAAGAATCAGGCTTTTATATTGCTCCATGTAGCCCCAGCTTGCGTTTGTGTGTTGCAGGTGAGGAATGTGGTCCAAGGACACGAGAGGAGCAGCCCTAAATCTGTCCCTCTGATGAATGTCTGTATGGGCCAGTGTTGGGGACACTCCTATATCATACAGGAAGGATCTCTATTATTGCAATGGGAATAAGCAAGGGCTGAAGTATCAATATGAAATATGTATTATATGTCCAAATGTAGCCTTATCTTATTACAAATTACTCCATCAAAGTAAATGTCACTGGTGGCAAAGAAATGTGGCTAATATCAATAAATACATGTCAATAAATACATGTCTTTGACAGGAGTAGTAATGGCAGGGCTAGATTTAGCAACACATTTCTAACCATTTGTTTGTGCTCGTTTTGAAACTGGGTGAATAATATTGAATGGATATGAGACCAGAAAGCTACTTGTGAACCCAGCATTGAGAGACAAACATACATTTCATAGACAACATATTATTCACATCATATTCACAAACATAATGAGTGTCTTGAGGCCCTGTGTTGTCTGTGTTATTGATGATCAGCAGTATCCCATGTGAAAACCATAAGAAAGCCATGTGCTTATTGGACAACTCTCTATCCTATAGTTACTACTCTATATAATTGTGTCAACAAAATTAGGAGAGAATGTACAGAAATATTTCTCTTTCCACTGGGACCATGTGAACATGCATTAGTCCCAAGATAAGGTGCTCCCAGTTATTACCAGCTCCAATACTGCAACGTGACATCAGACAAGGTTCCTGGTTTGGAGGGCACGGGGCACCTACACCTCTCTGATAACATTGGGCTTCTTGTGAATGAAAGTTGTGTCCTCTGGCCTCTCTTAACGAAGGCGCAGCAGCACCAGACCTGTTCCAAGTGATGATCACATGAAGCCAACTCCATGGCCGCTTGGGCAATAATTGACACATCAACAACAGCATCCTATAATCACGCGACAGAATGCATCCCAAATAGATTCTCAACAGATCGTATCGAATGCATGTTGCACAAACTTGAGCCGAACTCGCCAAATGAATAAAGCACACATTCCAAATGCTCACGAGCGCCGGGGGATTGCGGGATGTCCCCCACCAACCCCATACCTATCCCTCCTCGTGCCAGTATAGGCCAGCGCGACCACAGTCTCTCTCACAGCTCGCTACTCGACCAGAGAGCGTGTGAACCTCCCCCAACACCCACACGCATGATAAGTGATTACGGTACTCATTCATGCCGACTGTTTGAAGGGGACGATTCCCGCCAGGGAAAACTAGCGACATCATTAAAAAGAATTGTGATCAGAGCGGTTGCCATATAAGGGAGGCCTGCACTGTCTATGGAGCTGGATCAGACCATGCGCTGTCCATGGTGCTGGATCAGGCCGCTCGCTGTCCATGGTGCTGGATCAGACAATGCGCTGTCCATGGTGCTGGATCAGACCATGCGCTGCCCATGGCACTGGATCAGACCATGCGCTGTCCATGGTGCTGGATCAGACCATGCGCTGTCCATGGTGCTGGATCAGACTGTGTGCTGTCCATGGTGCTGGATCAGACTGTGTGCTGTCCATGGCGCTGGATCAGACCATGCGCTGTCCGTGGCAGGCACTGGATCAGACCGTGCGCTGTCCATGGTGCTGGATCAGACTGTGTGCTGTCCATGGCACTGGATCAGACCACGCGCTGTCCATGGCGCTGGATCAGACAATGCGCTGTCCATGGTGCTGGATCAGACTGTGTGCTGTCCATGGCACTGGATCAGACTGTGTGCTGTCCATGGCACTGGATCAGACTGTGTGCTGTCCATGGTGCTGGATCAGACTGTGTGCTGTCCATGGTGCTGGATCAGACTGTGTGCTGTCCATGGAGCTGGATCAGACTGTAGGGCTGGCGGTGAGGGCGGGGGGGATACATGCAGCTAACTACATTAATCACACACAAACGCACGCACACTCACACGCAGAGAGACAATTAGCTCTCAAACATTGCACGTTCTATATAGGCTACGGACATAGGCACGGTCTTTCAACATGTCATTGATTGGGAGAGGAGGGGGGGGGGATTCCAGATTCATTGATGAGAGCCATTCCGTGGCCGCTGCTGATGGAGTCGGCTATAGGCTTGGCTTGTGAGGGCTGCGCTCTGAAGCACAATGCTGAGCCTCCATCCCTCGCCTCTTATTAAGGACGTCTATTTTACTGCATGGTTGAAACGCATTTCCTAGAATCCTTGGTACAAGATGCATTCAGGGAAGGATACAATGAGAGATCAGCATGCAGATTTGGACTGACATTAGAGGCTACACACACACACACACACACACACACACACACACACACACACACACACACACACACACACACACACACACACACACACACACACACACACACACACACACACACACAGTATGGCCCTGCGCCGCTCAGCACCAACACCACCACCATCAACCCCACCATCATCATTTAGTCTATGCCATACAAATTACCTTTCATCCAGTCCAGCACTTGCTTTGGTGTCCATTTACTTATAGGTTCCATAACCAAAGCCATGGTGTCACAGTCTCCCCGAGATCAATAGCATAGGACTCAATGACGACATGCGACGACTTGTCAATCACATCTGGAATGACTTGGTGATGAAGAAATCTGAGGAAAAACGCAAGGCAATTTTATTCTCTCCATCAGAGCATGGCTGCCTGCAGAAACGCTGAACGGGATGCGGTGGTGCAATCCACGCGCACAGACACACACACACATACACACACACACGCTCCCTCCCTCCCTCCCTCCCTCTTTCTCTCTCTCTCTCTCGCTTTCTCGTGCCTTCCCGCCAGCAGCCGCGCGCTGTGAGAAGTGGATTCGGTGGGCGCGAGTGATGATGGAGCAACCCCTCCCCTCTCTGCTCCGCCCGCCCGCTCGCTGCAGCACCTCACAAGGACCACCACTCATACAGACCCAGGGAATGGTGCAACGCAGACCATATAGGGGAGAGCTCTCTCTCTCTCGTCTCTCTCTCTCTCTCTCTCTCTCTCTCTCTCTCTCTCTCTCTCTCTCTCTCTCTCTCTCTCTCTCTCGCTCCATCACTCTCTCGCTCCCTCACTCTCGCACACTCACGGTAAGGAAAGAGATGAGACAAATAGTTGCTCTCATTAAGGCAGCTCCGACCTTTAGCCGTAAAAAAAATATGACTGTTTGATTCGAGTCGGTCTAAAACATTGTGGGTGAGCCATACGTGCTATATTATCTGACAAGGTAGTAGATTCCTAAAGTTTATTGCCTTACAAAGGGGACAGCATCAGCTGTCAGCAAGGCTGCTGCTCTATGGGCCCGGCAGCGCTCAGCTGACTGGCAGCGCCCCCTGCTGAGCACCTGGAATACTGGTGACGTCATGGACCCTAGCAAGCATAATGACCCCCCCCCCCCCCATAAAACACACATGCACACACGCACACAAACTTTTTAGATAGATAAATAAATAGATATACCACTTAATATGATACAATAACTAGTACAATGATGTGAGTATAAATGAGACAGAAGATGCACAGTGTTGCATCTCGTTGCAAAAGGTGCGTGGCAGTTGTGCATGTGGCTTCACAGGGACACAGAGATGGTACAAACACAGACGTTTACTGAAGCGAAGTGGCAAGATGGTACAAGCCAGAGCAGATGGAACTTGTTGTCCAGACTTTGCTTTATGTATGTGTGAAGATGGCACATTTAACCATGTTCCAATGGGAACAGGTTCTGTGCCCTGTCCCGTGCTGGAGGGCCCCACACTGGGCAGCAGTGTGGTAGTTGTGCCTGCTGCCACACACCACCTAGTGGCTCTGTCTTCACAGGGTTTCTCCGACACAGGCACACGGGGGAGATGGTACAAACACAGACCGTTGTTGAAGAGAAGTGGCTAGATGTATACTTGCCAGAGCAGATGGAACTTGTTGTAAACAAATGCTGTTCTTTATGCGTGTGTGTGTGTGTGTGTGTGTGTGTGTGTGTGTGTGTGTGTGTGTGTGTGTGTGTGTGTGTGTGTGTGTGTGTGTGTGTGTGTGTGTGTGTGTGTGTGTGTGTGTGTGTGTGTGGCCACTGGACTGAGCTTAAACTGCAAGGGAAGCTTGCTTGTCTCCCTGCCGCTGACCACTCTGTCTCGCACGCAGTTTTTAAAAATGTAGCTATTGATGAGAGCGTCATCATTTTTACTTTAAAAGCTAGGCTACAGGTTTTACCATCAATGCTCAACCTTTCCATCTGGTTCCCTGGCAGTCATAGCCCACACTGCATACACCATGGTCACGAACAGACAACAGAAACCATGTCTCACATACAGGGGCGTAGCTGGGGGGGGGGTAGCTTAGGATGATTCCAAGGGCCCAGCACTGGGGGGGGGGGGGCCCAAAAAAAAAAAAAATCTTTTTTTTTCTTTTTTTTACTAGACATCACTCAGGTGTATGATTGATGCTCTCATTGATACTATGTTTGTTTCTGAAATGTGTGTGTGTGTGTGTGTGTGTGTGTGTGTGAGATATATAGAGAGAGGGGGGGTGAGAGAGATGAGGAAGGGGCAAGAGAGAAAGAGAGCTGGGAGAGTGTGTGTGAGAGAGAGGGGGGGGGGGTGATTACTCAGCCCTTGTGTGGGTGAATGTAACAAGTTCCTAACATTTTATTTCCCCTATTATTTCATGCACACTTTATTCATTGTTTTAAATTATTTTCTTTTAAGTTATTTTGTGCATCACTCTGTTTTGAATTTGATGCAAATTTGCAATGCATGAGGGTCATCCTTTTGTGTTAAATGGCTGCATAAAGCAAGCATTTGTTGACTCGCATGTTGATAAGAGTATTAAAACTTGGAACTTGAAAAATATCTGTTTAAGGTAGAAAAAAAAAGAGAAAAAAAATGTGATTCAGACTGTCCAGGTCCGCTCCCACCACAGAGCTTGCTTTTTTGACCAGTTTGTTTATTTTGTGTGTGTTGGTGTTGCCCCCCCAGCATACCACAGCGAAGAAGAGGGCACCAGCAACCACAGACTGGTAGAACATCTGCAGCAGTTTGCTGCAGACATTAAAAGACCTGAGCCCTCCCAGGAAGAACAGTCTGCTCTGTCCCTTCCTGTAGGGCCTCGATGTTGTTCATCCAGTCCAGTTTACTATCACTTGACCCAGGGTTGTTCCCAGCCTAGTGCGACTCAAGGTTCTTTGGCAGACTATTGCATTGGTCCATTCATTGAAGATGAACGCAATGCGACATCCTTTACTAGGCTCACCCACCAACAGTGCAGGTGCTGAACTGCTGATCCGAATGTATAGGTAAAAACCATAATATGCGTTTTCATCAATAAATAAATGGGCAAAAAAAAATTCTGTTAAATCAATTAATGCTGACGCGCGCTCGCATTAATTGGGGGCCCATTAATACATTCTTTCATGGGGCCCAGAATTTACAGCTACGCCCCTGCTCACATACTCAATGGCTGTCATGCATACAAAGGGCTCTACATTTGTAGGCATGATAGGATCGTGGATCTGATTGCAGACAGTGTCAGTTCTACACTCGGGTCACCTGCAACATATAAGCTGTGTATAAGCACACCAGTGTGAAGCCATATATGCTCAATCTGTGTAGGGACAATTCACTGTTCTCTGATATTTCAGCAAACACCCCCGATGTTGTTATTGTTAATGAGAATAACAGAGAGGTTCTGATCCTAGAAGTTGGTTGCACGTTTGACTACAGTCCAGAGGAAGCCTTTACAACCAAAATGTTAAAATATCAACTGTTAGACCATACCATATCACAACTCGGCTACAACTGTAAACTTTTAGTCTTCATATTTGGAAGCTTGGGTCATGTCCATAAGTTGGGTGTTAGAGGCCTTCAGTTGGCCGGTCTTCCGAAGAGAAGAGCCAAACAATTAGTTAAATATTGCTCAGTGTCAGCAATTATTGGCAGCCGGGCAATTTGGAGAAGACGCTGCTATCTGTATCCATGAGCTGTGTGTAGATTGTCAGGTTCATCATCCATGTGAGTCACTAACTTTGGTTGCCATTGTCAATTTAGGCACGATTGTATCGGAATTATCCACAATGTACAAGTGCACTGATAATATTTGTTTCCTTTAAACATTGTCTTTGTGTGGACATAAATAAAGATTCTAAATGTGTGTGTGTGTGTGTGTGTGTGTGTGTGTGTGTGTGTGTGTGTGTGTGTGTGTGTGTGTGTGTGTGTGTGTGTGTGTGTGTGTGTGTGTGTGTGTGTGTGTGTGTGTGTGTGTGTGTGTGTGTGTGTGTGTGTGTGTGTGTGTGTGTGTGTGTGTGTGTGTGTGTGTGTGTGTGTGTGTGTGTGTGTGTGTGTGTGTGGATGGCATTTAACCTGTGCACAATGATTACCTTGACCCAGGGGGGGCCATCCTCACACCAGCGAGGTTACAGTCATAAGCAATGTTCCTTTTTTAGCCTATGGTCAAAATGAGAAATCTTTCTCTCCCTCTGACCTCCAGGTTATATGGTCATGTTTCAAGCCACCGGGAGTGGCTTGCTGCCACACATTTTGGGTCCTGACCAAAGTTGTGTTTAGATAAATGTATCTATTATGTGACTGACTTCTTGCACAACAAACACAATTAGTCTGAAATTAAGCTCAGGCGTACAGCATACCTCTAAATGTGATGACACATAAACAATGTGGAGAGATAAGAATTGTTAAATGGGACAAAATCCTTGTGGATGACATAGTCGGCTTTAAAGGCCCAATCAGTGATCCAAACAAAATTATCTTTATTTAAACTTGAAATTACACTTAACCTATACATTTACTCTGCTGATATAAATAAATAAAATAAAAAAGCAAACCAAGAATCCTTTTGTTTTAAATATGATCATCTAAATGTGATATTCCCAGAATCTTCTTTTTAAATACTTTTCTCAAATCTGCTTTCCACACAAACTTAACGCAGAACCCCCTTAGTCTAATTTAGAAAATAATATTTCAACCCATTGTGATAAGAGCAGGATATCAGTTATATAGCATGCTAGAAGTTGGCTCAATTGAATCCTATGAAGCCAGTGAGAATATGAGTCTTTAACAAATAAATAAATAGATAGGGTTGGGGCAGATCTAATATGTAAAGGTAAACTGTTTCATAGCTTGGGGGCAGCCACACCAAAGGCTCGGTCACCTTTAGATTTGAGCCTAGATTTTGGAACATCCAGAAGCAACTGTGAACATGGAGGAGTTCAACTATAGGTACTGAGGGGCCAAACCATTTAAAATCAGGACAAACATCAGGATCTTATAGAATAAATCCGGAAACTGACAGGGAGGCAGTACAAGGAGGCCAGAACCGGTGTAATATGGTCATGCTTTTTTGTGCTGGTCAAAAGGTGAGTAATAGCATTCTGCACTAGCTGTAGGTGTCGTAGAGAGAGCTGGTCTAGGCCACATACAAAGAGTTACAGTAGTCAAGCCGACATATCCTTGGGCGAGTGGAGTAGTATCTGCACTAAGGCTCAGACACAGACTCTTCCATTACGACTGATTGATGCGAACATGTGACTCCGGTTATAAGTTGAATAAGTTCACTAGTAGCGCTATTCCGGATACATGCTTCAATCATGTGCAGTGAATCCAAAGGGACTATTTCATTGTATGTGGGACTGTGGAAAAAAGAGTTCTGGAAGGAGATATCACATATACGATATCTCAAATAATATCAGTAGATTTGCCTCTTCATCCCAAAGCGTTTATCCTGGGGTTGTACTAGTCAATTCCCATTTAAATATATTATGAGAAATCATTTATAGATATGGGCCTGTTGCAAGCAAAACGCCTAATAGCTCCAGCCTGCAGAAAACAATGGCTGAGGGAAATGTTGTCTATGCCGATGGAAAAGGAGTGTGTATGTAAGATTTTCTGTAAATCTTTTGTGAAATTCTTTAATAGAAAATTGTTAATAAACAGATTTATAAAAACATATATATATATAATAATATTTAAATTACACTGAGGGGCAGCCCTCATTTTCAGTGACGTCGATTATAACTTTACTCATATTCAGATTATTATTATTATTATTATTAAGAAAATGTATGTATTGCCTATATTGCCTATTATGTATAATATCCCCAATAGAGCATACAGATCCTCATTTGCACCTGTTATGGTTTGTTACCAACCCCAACAGCACGGCACAGACAGGTAGTTCAGAGTTAGCCAAAAACCAGGGCTTATTTATTTCCAAAATAACAGGGAATAGAAGAAACAACAAAAAGCACAAGTGGGGAATGTTCTTGGCAGAGTAGCCTGCGGCTCTGCAGCTCGTCTCGGTGCAGAGACGGCACAGTGGCGTTGCGCCTCTGACTCTGCGGCTCTGCAGCTACTCGAAGATCCAGCTCGGGGAGGAACGGAGAGAGAGAGAGTTGTCAACAAACAAGCCAACGGAATACAAGGCAGTCCAGTCCTCCTTAGCTGAGTCCAGTATAAACACAAGTGACTTAATCTTCAGTGTTACCAACACACAAGTTTAGCTGAGTCCAGTACAAACAAAAACGGCAAATCTTCAGTGTTACCCAAACACACAAAAACAGAAAGGTCCCGAGTCAGGAAGATGCGAAGAAAAACAGAGTATCCAAAAAGTACGTTCCAAACTCACCAAGGCGCAATTGCGCAAAGCGGGCAACGAGGCACAGATCCAACGGATGACAGAGAAAAGCAACAGCGGCGACTTCCATAGACGTCCTGGAGAAAAACAGACGAGGCACAACATGGGAGGGAACAAGCAGCAGCCAGTGGTAATCCAAAACGACCCGACACAGAACGTTAGGAACACCAGAGTATATAAAGGGCTCCACCGAGCTGATTAGAACTCACTTCAGGTGCGCGAAGGTAATTGGTACCTTGAAGCGTGCGGAATCGGACCAATCCTCACAGCACCTTTGATTACACTGTACATTCTTCTCATATACTGTATTTATATTCAGATTGAATCTTATTTTTTACACTGTTTTTTTCTCATATTTTTATATTCAAATTTTATTTCATTGCCTATATTTATGTCTTTCTTCTATTACCCTGCCCATACCTGTCCTATCTATTTAATCTAGATCAGAATGATCCGGATAGGATTACTTCTCAAAATTGGGTATTTAAAACCAGGGCCCAGTAGTTCAAAACGTTTAATCCCCATCAGATCGGATCAGATTTGGATGTTGGGTTAAAAACTGCAGGATTAGGATCACTTTGATATCCGATCAGATCAGGAAATCAAATCCAAGCTTTAATCTGGATCAAATCATCAAAACGGTAGTTCAAACCGACAACACAGGATTGGGATCAGTTTGATCCCAAAATAATTATATTGATTGCACCAGAGGGGTGGATTTCCAGGATTACCAGAGCAGAATGTACTACAATTTATTAAAAAAAGATTCAATATAAATAAGGTGTCAATGTTTGTTAACTGAAATAATACAATATTTTTAGCCTTCATGGCAAATACATTTTATTTAAAAAATGTTGGTCACGTTTGTGGTGGCCTATTTAGTTTTCAACCAAATGTTGATGACATAAATGTTTATGCTCATAAAAGTATCACAATAAAGTTTGTCAATCACAAATGTAATTTAGATTAAAGAAAAAATATCTTCAACAAAAAAAGGTCCAACATCTGTCATCACCTTCAGCAAACTGAAACCTCACTTAGAATTCAGTTCCTCAAAGCATGCTTGGATGATCCAGCTGCCTTTGAATGCATGTTTTTCTGTTGTTACCTAGTGGGAGTATTTCTTTTTAAATTACAATTCCATTCTGATTTTATGTCATTTATGTATTTCAAAATAGAATTAGACATTATAGATGTCTCTGCAATGTGGTCTCTAATTGCCTTCCTTGTATTATCTTTCATATCCACTAGATAGAGATCGGTAGGACTGATATTGAGAATATAGTAATTTTGAAAAGTCTGAATCTGGATCAGGGTGATCCTATCCTGAATTGCTTTGAAATACCGGGATAAAATATGGCAGAGTTGTCTGATCCTGGATCACAACAAATGGGATTTCAAAATCTGATCGGATCTGATTGAGATTAAATGATTAAAAAGTACTGGGCCCTGGAGATGTGATCCTGATCCTACAAAATTGGGATATGGATTTGGTAATCCAATCCTACCCAGAATTTAGATCAAATGTTGTTTTGTGGGTATTTCAAAACATTAAAGTGGAGATTAGGATTGTTTTGATGCTAGAAATCAGGATAATCCTGATCCAACTGGAAGGGTGGATCCAGCATGGATTCAAGGTGGATTTAGAGATATGTATGACACATATTTAATCATAGTTATATTCAATGCTTGCATATTAAAGTAACAAAACAATATCCATTCTAAAAAAAATCTAAATAATCAACCAATAAAATACTTTCAATTATTTTAAAGTTTGAAGCAAGGTCAGTTTAATCTGCTCCTCAGCTATAGAGAGATCTGTTTCTTTTCTCACCAGATCCCCATAGCCATCTTTATTATTGGGGTATTTTCCCAGACGTGGCCTCCATCAGCGGGAACCAACCAACCTTCTCATAAAGGACACAGTGATGAGTGTCGTATCTATCATTAGTGATGAATCTGAGGGCAGAGGGATATACAGAGTCCACGGATTTAAGGGTTGAGGCCGCAGCATGCCTATAAATCATCATCCAGGACTGATAAGAAAACTGCTTCAACAACTCTCTTCCTAATCAAAGGAAAGCTGGTTCTGTTTCTGTATAGGACGCCTTTCTGTCGCAACTTGGAGGCAAGGTTGTCCACATGGACTTTAAATGTAAATTTCTCATCAAGCCACACACCAAGATATTTATATTCAGTGACTCTCTCAACCACTTACAGTAGATATGTGGAAACCATCATATTCAATGTTTTTGGCTCTAGAAAACAACATACATTTAGTTGTATTAGCATTAAGAACCAATGTAAGTTTAATAAGAGCTTCATGGAGGGTAATAAAGGAAAGTTGTAAGTTCTCAATGGCCAATTGTACCGAGTCAGCAATACAATACACAACAGTATCATCTGCATACAGATGGACTTGACAACCATTCAACCATATTATTATTATATTATTATTTATATAGCACTTTTCATAAAATGCTTCATAGAAGAACAAACACAATAATAAATACAGCAATTAGATGGTTATAACCAGCCCCAGCTAATTATGCAATTATGGCCTATGTATTGTATTAATATGAATACAATACAATATAGCTTGCAAGCTATAACACTGACGAAGGAATATGTAATTCCGAAACATGTTTGTTTCAGGCTGCCATTAAATACTTGAACCTGAGAGTGCTGGTCTAGCTTCACTGCTTCTTTTTTATATAATACTTAATGGGATTTCAGCACCCAGTGTCGAATCTTGAGAGCGCGGTCTAACTTGACAATTAATATGAATGGTAAATAAGACAGGGCCCAGAATTGATCCCTGCGGGACACCTTTTGTAATCGATAGAAACTCTGACTGGACACATCTTGTTTTTGGCAAAGTGCTTGTTAAAAGCTTGGTGGATATTTTTTATTTTTTATTTTTTAACTTTGGCCATTTCCCTGGCTCTTTTATACGTTTATCGCATTTATACTTGGTCAAGTTCGACCGACAGAAGCAGGCTGAAAGGGTTCAGATGGGGGGGAAGACACTCTGGGAAAGGCACGGCTGCAGTCCGGGATTCGAACTCGCTCAGCCCCAGATCCGTGACGAGCACGGTTGTCCACGGCGCTGAAATAGCACTCGCGGTACGTGGTGAGCTACTGGAGCTCCCCGGATATTTTTATTTTTATCTAAACGTTCTAAATGTTCTAAACGTTGACAGATCGGAACAAAAGCCTCCCAGAGAGTCTCAAAGGGTTTGATGAAGTCCTTCTTTAACAGTTCTGAAGTTCCCACTTTAACCTTAGGTGTATCACCATAGGAATCATGAGACAGTCAGGCAGTAGGCGTGGCACCATGATGCTCATGTCCACTACTCAAATGGCATCACCAGTAGCATCACTGACATAAAATCAAATCAAATCAAATGTATTTGTAAGGCCCGACAACACACGTTAATGTCCAGGACCGGACGCGTGAATACTTTCGGCAGCCAACATGCCCTTCCGCGTTGCTCTGATTGGCCGAGCGTGCGCATGCGCATGAGCCGCGACACGCTCCTCAGCCAGGCAGCAATACTAAACTCCGCTTAAGCAATTTATACAAATGGAAGTATTGATTACGCCGTAACGAATCATTAAAAAAATATACCGTTAACTGGAATATGTTGTTTCTTTACACATATGTTGGATTATGTAATTGGTTTGTCATGACAAACCAATAAAAATCGTGAATTAACCGGTGGCTACAACAACACACAGTAACTACATGCATCATTGTTTACAATGAATGGTGGGGCTGCTCGAAAGGACTAACCTAAAATAGTTGTTCACCAACAATCTACAGACACAAACAAACACAGAACCGGACTGTTATATTAAATTAATTGATTGCTGTTTAACGCGTCCGTGTCCAGTCCTTTCGAGCAGCCCCACCGTTCATTGTAAACAATGATGCATGTAGTTACTGTGTGTTGTTGTAGCCACCGGTTAATTTGTGACTTTTTATTGGTTTGTCATGACAAACCAATTACATAATCCAACATATGTGTAAAGAAACAACATATTCCAGTTAACGGTATATTTTTTTAATGATTCATTACGGCGTAATCAATACTTCCATTTGTATAAATTGCTTAATCGGAGTTTAGTATTGCTGCCTGGCTGAGGAGCGCGTCGCGGCTCATGCGCATGTACATATATACGTGTAATGAAACACAAATAAGTACATGCAATAGCAACTGGGGTACATAAGAACATTTTTAAAGATTGAAAATAGAGCTGATGACTGATCCATTTGAGGTATGGGGGCGGCGTAGAGAGGATTGCATCCTCCCGGCCATCACCACGGGACGTCCACCACTCCGGTCATCACCACGAGACAATGACATCCACTCACAGGGAGACAGGGACAGGCGTTAGACAGTTTGCATGTTTGTGATGGGCGGACATAGCAATAGATACATGTAGTATGTGAATAGAATAGATACATTCAGATTCAGATTCAGACAACTTTATTGAACCCGCGTGGGGCAATTCATATTTGCAGCTTCACCAACGAGCAACAAAGACAAACAAACAACAAAACATCTCAACGACAGCACGACAAAAAAAAAGAGAAATACTCCATGTGATACACAATCCAGCAAAGTAAAAGTAAAAACAGACAACCAAGTGCAAAAGGCTACTTAAAATGACTACTGTTTAAAAGTCTGATAGCCGAGGGGACAAAATATTTGGCGTAGCGGTTGGTCCTACTTGTAGTAAACATGAATAGAATATAAGTACTTAACCCAGCAATGAACTAGAACAGGCATGTTTTAGACGTTGTAGGTCGGACAGAAGACGGTATGAAGCTGATCCATGACCTCAATGGTGCACATAACCAATGTGGGGGTAGAACAGTCACTGCAATCTTGGCCATCACCCCGAGACATCCACCACCTTGGTCAACACTACGAGACAACTACTCAGAGAGATGGGTTATAGAGTTCCCATGTTTGTAGTGGGCGGAGTTGGAACAATAAATACATGTAGTGGGCATATATATTATGCATACATGGTGACAATAGAATCAAAGTATATAAGAGAATTGTGAAATTAAATAATAAATAGAACTAAGAACTACTGCAAGCGTATCTATACAGGATAAGATAGACGATGTGCCATATGCCCCGGGGGGGCAGGGGAAACCACTCAGAATAGGTCAAGGTGTTACGACTCCCACCTTGTCACAACTCGTCAAGCCAAATCAGATGCAATTGGAAACAGCTGGGTGCACGCAGAGACAGAGACACCTGCTCCATAAGAAGCCTGACAGCCCGTCTCTCAGTGGTTGTTCATACTGATCACTTGTGCTTAGTCTTACCTAAAGTATATTCAAGTCGTGGCATATATTTCTCTCGTGTTATAGACTAACCCGGCTGCGTTACTTTGTTTTCCAAGTGTTTTGTTTTTCTAACCGGTGTGGTCTTCTACTCTCTCCTTCAAGGATACCCCCACCCCGGCAATCACTGTGTCGCTCCCCGCACGCTCTCTCTCTCCCACTTGCGTCTCTGGACTTCTCCCCCGTTCCTCATGGATCGACAAACTCCCTGGATAAATCCCCCTCCCCTCTGTTACTGGACTGGTTAGTACATGCAAACGAACAACACATCTACATATTACACCACATTAGTTTTACATGACGCTAGACACATGCATCCATACACACGATAAACTGTCTTACATACCTCATTCACATTTTCGACGCTGGCATCCACACAGGTTTGTTTATTCCCCTAGTATTCCATTTTATTAAATCTGGTTTATTAATACATCTGTCTCCTGTGTCTGTCTGTTTTGGGTACTGCCACATTTGACCACTTTGTTTGACCGTAACAGAACGAACAAGCCTAAATCAGTCAAGGCAGTACACCGGGGCAGGCGGCCGGTCAGACACCCACATTGGGATTTATGGAACACGTTTTCCTCTCTGTAGAAAAGCTAGTACTCGATCATTCCATCCAACTTGCCTCCCTTCAGACTGAGCTGACCAAGGCCTTCCCCTCGGTCCAAGGACACATTTCCGAGCTCCAGGGCTCGTCTCATGTCACAACTGCCGTGCTCACCTCCCTCATGACCCAAATGAACACTCTGGCAACAGCATTAACCACCATACAGCAAAGACTGGATACGCTCCCCGGTGGAGCTCCGGTCTCCGTTCCCCCTGGCGCTCTGCTCTCCCGACCTGAGCCCAGTCTCGTTACTCCTAGGGCCTTTGGGGGGGATTTTGACCTGGGTAGGGATTTACTCGCTTTTGTATTCGACCACCCCACTGACGGTGAGGACGCGGCCAGTAGACTGCTAGTAGTCCAGCAGGGTCTCAGGTCCGTGGCTGACTACACCCTGGAGTTTCGGGTCCTCGCCGCGAACAGCGGGTGGGGGGACGTAGCACTCCGCTGCACCTACAGGAGAGGACTGTGTGAGGCGGTCAAGGATTTGATCGTCAGAGATCATCCACAGTCGCTCAGCGATCTAATCACCCTGGCCCTGCAGACGGATGAGCGACTGCCAAGAGGGAAGTCAACGCGCTGCTGGATCCCTCGGCTCAGGCCCCAGCCGAGCGCCCACTTCTCCCGGGTCAGCAACCACCCACTTGGTTCCGCCCCCTCGATACCCCATGCTTCCCCCAGCTCCATCCACGTCCGTGTCAGGGGAGGAGCCGATGCAGATCGGCCGGTCTCGCCTCTCACAGGAGACGAGAGAGCAGAGGATGTGCGACCGACTGTGTCTCTACTGTGGGAGGTCCGGACATTTTCTCCAAGCATGTCCGGCTCGCGCAAACGACCCCGCTCACCAATAGGGGGAATATTGGTGAGCCGTGCCTTGTTTCCCCCAACCCAACGAAGGCTTCAACCGGCTCTTCCCTGCCACTCTCTCCTGGCGAGAAGAGTCCCTCTCCGTTAGTGTGCTCATCGACTCTGGTGCTGACGAGTGTCTTATGGACATCACACTCGCTCGTCAGGCCGGGATTCCCCTTGTTCCCCTGGGCACCACCTTGTCACCTCAGGCCATAGACGGGCGTCCGTTGGGTAAGATTACGCACAGCACTGAGTCCCTCACTCTCACACTGTCTGGTAATCACATTGAGACTGCACGCTTCTTGGTATTACACGCACCCACTGCACCTCTTGTGTTAGGCAGGCCATGGCTGGAGACTCAGAGACACGACCCTCACATTTCCTGGGCCACGGGATAGATATTGCGTTGGAGCATAGCTTGTCATGCCAACTGTCTGCGCTCCGCCCTCTCTCCGTCCAGCAGCCCCAGGGCCACTGTCTCTCCCCCGGATCTCACTGGTGTCCCCTCCATTTATCATGACGTAGCCCCGGTATTTAGCAAGGACCGAGCCCTTTCACTTCCCCCTCACCGGCCGTATGACTGTCGACCTTCTTCCCGGGGCGGCCCTCCCCACGGTGCGGCTGTATAATAATTTAATAATTTGTATATAAATGGAAATGTATGGTTGAAACATGCAAACGTTCAAACGCGCACACACTCTAATAAGCATTGGAGGCTTTTAACCAGGGCCGGACTGGGGAAATCATTCAGGCCAGAAAATATAGTGCCAAATATAGCCCCAGTCAGGCCACTTTTTAAGCCAGTGTTTGTGATGGCATCACAAATTATTGTTAAAAAACAGGCTAGCATATGTATGATTAGCAACAACACTGATTTAGATGGATTTTCTGTTTTTTTGTAATGTCAGATTGAAAGAAATACTCACTCTTACAATAAGGGACTAAATTGTCTTCTTCAAAAACGCCATAAAAATATGTTGAAATAATTTACCACTTTTTCTTTCATAAAACTTTTATTCAACTTCAGCCCTGATCATAACAACACATATTAATTTTATAATTCTAACCCTTTAAATGCCAGTGTGTGTGATGGCATATATTTGCAATATATCAAATGCAAAGTAGATTTTTCTGGGGGGGATTATTACAGGCTAGCATGTGTCAATGATTAGCAAAAACACTGATTTTGATGGATTTTTTGTTTTTGTAAGGGTCCCGCCTTGAAGCGGATTTGTGTGTGTGTGAGCAAGAGAGAGAGAGAGAGAGAGAGAGAGAGAGAGAGAGAGAGAGAGAGAGAGAGAGAGAGAGAGAGAGAGAGAGATAGTTCTCCAACTTGTGTGAGTTGCAGTGATCTCGTGGTTGTTCCCCACATAGGTTATCTAACTATTGCACCGCTGCAACTAGAAACACTAGCGTGGCCTGCTTCTAAGTTCAGTGGCCTGAGTGCATAAACAAAAACAAAACAATAAAAAAAAAAAAACTATTTTTTTTTTATCATCAGGTGGCATCTGCCTTCAACACTATACTCCCCCGTAAACTCATCAGCAAACTCCGAACCCTGGGTCTGTGTAATATTCTGTCTGTGTAACTGGGTGCTGGACTTCCTCACAAACCGCACACAAGCCGTCAGACTGGGCAACTACACCTCGACCACCCTGTCTCTCAGCACCGGTGCCCCGCAGGGTTGCATACTCAGCCCATTACTGTACACCCTGCTCACACACGACTGTTCCCCCTCCGACCCTTCCAGTTACATCATCAAGTTTGCAGATGATACCACAGTTGTGGGTCTCATAACAAACAACAATGAGTCTGCCTACAGGAGGGAGGTGGAAGACCTTACAGCCTGGTGTGACAGCAACAACCTGGCGCTCAACATAAAGAAAACAAGAGAGATTGATTGATTGATTGATTTTTATTGTGGAGTAAAAGACAGCATCCAAGGGATAAAAACATGAGAAAGTGCAAGCACTTATTTCCATCATGGTCCCTGATTTTGGACATGGACAGACATCATAAAACATAGAGCATCATAATAAAACATACTAAAACAGAGCATCATAATAAAACATAGAGCATCATAATAAAACATAGAGCATCATAATAAAACATAGATCATCATAATAAAAAACAGAATAAAACATAATAGCAACCCCATACAAAAAAACACTCCCTACCCTCTCCTTCCTATGGCTATTCTATACTTCACTGGCTAGCCATTTCTTTGTGGCACGTCTAAAACTTCCCCCCTCTTCGATGTTTTTCAGGGCCACTGGAAGCTTGTTCCACTCCAGTGCTGCAGAATATAAAAAAGTATTTGTGCCCATTAGGGAGTTAAATTTTGGCAGAATAAAATCCGTACTGCTCCTTCTAGTGGAGTATGATGATTGTCACGGAATCGATTAAAATAATTAGATAGATATTTCGGACCTGTATTTTGAACTATCTTGTGTGTGAGACCTAATTTGATGTGAATTACCCTTTTATTGACCGGAAGCCAGTTTAGTTGCCTAAAGAAAGTTGGCCCTAGGTGAGTGCGTGGAGGTAGTTTAAGGACTACTCTCATTAATTTGTTTTGAGCTGTCTGAAGTTTGTTTTTCAGGACCTGTGGAGCGCCACTGAACCAGGAGGTGGCAGCATAGTCAAAGTGACTCTGTACTAATGCGCCCGCTAGCATTTTAAGTGTTGCCTGGTCCAGTAGTTTCCCTTGTCTAGCTAGGAATTTCGTTTTCTGGCAGATTTTAGTGTGGGCTTTTTTAGCCATGGCCTCTCCTGTAAGATGTTTGTCCAGTATGCAGCCTAGATATACTACAGAATCCTTGTTTGTTATTTGCTTCTCACCTACTCTTACCTTCATTTCAATTTCTTTACCAAGCCGTTTCTTTGATCCGAACAGGATGGCCTCTGTTTTTCCTAGATGAAGAGATAGTTTGTTATCTGACAGCCATGTCTGCACATTTGATAGCTCCTCACTAAGGGTCCTCTCCACTACTGCCAAGTCCTTATGGGAGACCAGAATGGCTGAGTCATCCGCATAAAGAAAAAGGTCTGATGAACAGGCATTCTTCATATCATTTATGTAAATGAGAAAGAAGAGAGGCCCCAGGACACTCCCTTGAGGCACCCCGCAGGTGATCGCCTTGGCTGAGGAGTAGGTCCCGTTTACATCTACCATCTGAGACCTGCCTGATAGATATGAGGTGACCCAGTTCAACGCTGACCCACTAAACCCAATCACCTTCAATTTAAATAAAAGGACACTATGGTCAACCGTATCAAAGGCCTTTTGTAGGTCCAACATGATCATTCCACAGAATTTCTTTGCATCAATCTCCTTTCTGATGCAGTCAGTCAAATACACCAGACAAGTCTCAGTGGAATGAGATTGTCTAAAGCCTGACTGATGCTCAAATAGGATATTGTTACTCACTAAATATGTATTGATCTGTTCATGACTTTTTCCATGACTTTTGATAGTATACTTAAAATGCTAATTGGTCTATAGTTACCCTTGTCTGACTTATTACCTTTCTTATAGAGTGGGATTACTCTAGCACTCTTTAGATCTGCTGGTACCTTCCCATGCTCAATGGAGAGATTGATTAGGTGGGTAATAGCAGGTGTGATGCTCTCTGCTGCGTCGTTAAGAAACCTAGCAGGCATCTGATCTAATCCTGTCACTTTACTGGAATTAAGTTGATTTAGCCTCTTGAGGACTGCGCTCTCTGTCACTTTACTAAAAGAAAAGGAGTCCTCTTGCAGCTCTAGTTGTGAGTAATACTCATTAACCTGTGCTTCTCCGAAACGCCCTGAATGCTGTGGGAGATCTTTTACCAGATTACTTGCCACTGATGTAAAGTACGCGTTCAGCCCCTCCGCCACCTCTTTTTTGTCTGAGGTCAATTTACTCTCGTGGTTCAAACTAAGGCTGCTAGGTTTGGTTTTTAGCCTTTTGCTGTAGCCTAGATCCTTTAATGATTTCCACAATTTACTGGGGTTGTTCCTGTGTTCAACTATCTTTTCAGAAAAGTGGGATTTTTTGGAATCATAGTGGATTTCAGAATATCAAGGCCTGACCACTCCCCTCTGCTCATCAACAACGAGGCAGTGGAGAGGGTCACAGAGTTCAAGTTCCTGGGTCTCAGTGTGAGTGAGAGCCTGTCCTGGAGCACCAACACCGCCTCAGTGATCGGGAAAGCTCAGCAACGCCTATACTACCTAAGGAAGATGAAGCAGGCTGGCCTGCCACGAAATCGCCTTGTCAACTTCTATCATTGTGAGGTTGAGAGTGTGCTGACCTACGGTGTGTCTGTGTGGTTCTCCAGCTGCACAAAGGCAGAGCAAGAGGCTCTACAGAGGGTGGTGAAGGCGGCAGGCAGGATCGTCGGGACTCCTCTACCAAACATCACCTCCGTCTTCACCTCCCGCTGCCTCCACCGCTCCAAGTGTATCATCAAGGACCAGTCTCACCCAGCACATCACCTCTTTCAGCTCCTTCCCTCAGGGAGGAGATACCGGTCCATTTATGCGAAGAGTTCAAGATTTATGTTCAGCTTTTCCCCCCAAGCAGTCAGACTGTTAAATTCTCATTGACTGTCCCCTCACGTGCACCATGCACTTTACCTGGACTTGAAACTGCTCATCATGCACTTTAAAATATTCTGTTATATGTACAGTGTTATGTGTTACATGTATGTTGTACTACAGTCTGTGGGAGCTCCCCTGAAATTTCGTTGTATACTTGTGTGCAATGACAATTAAAAGTCTATTCTATTCTAAGTGCATGACAGTAAGTTTAGTTAGGTTAGATTTTTTTTTTATATATATATTCTTTTTCCAGATAATGGTTGAAGAAATGCGTCTTTAGTCGACTGTGAAAGATTTCGGCTGTCCTAACTAGGGTGGGTAGTTCATTCCACCATTGTGGGGCAAGGACTGAGAAAAGGCAGGTTCTCCTTGATGACCCTCCCGGAGCTCGGATAGGAGTGGGTCTGAGACGGCCAGAAGACGCAGAGCGTAGGGGTCTTGAGGGTGTGTAGTTAGAGACCATTGACCGGAGGTAGGCGGGAGCGGTTCCCTTTGCCGCACGGTATGCCAGGTCGAGGGCCTTGAAGCGGATTCGTGCAGCAATGGGGAGCCAGTGCAGGTCCTTAAGAAGTGGGGTGACATGGGTCGACTTCGGTAGGTTTGAGATCAGGCGGGCCGCTGCGTTCTGAATGAGTTGAAGAGGCTTGGTGGCAGTGGCCGGGAGGCCAGCAAGCAGTGCGTTGCAGTAGTCGAGGCGGGAGATGACTGTTGATTTGACGAGGAGTTGGGTGGCTTCTTTTGTCAGGAAGGGGCAGATCCTTCTGACGTTGCAGGTTCTGGTTGTCGCTGCGATGTGAGCAGAGAAGTTCAACTGGTCGTCGAGGACAACACCAAGGTTCTTGGCAGTCGGGGACGCGGTCACAGCTGCATTCTCGACTGTGATGGAAAGGTCAGTCAGGGGGGAGGATTTGGCCGGTAGGTGGAGCAATTCTGTTTTGCTTAGGTTCAGTTTGAGGTGGTTGGTCGTCATCCAGGCGGAGATGTCGGACAGACAGGCCGAGATCCGCTCAGAGACGTGGATATCTGAGGGAGGGAAGGAGAGGAAAAGTTGAGTATCATCGGCATAACAATGATTCAATGAAGGTATGAGACGTGATAATGTTACCCAGTGATTTATTGTAGAGGGAGAAGAGAAGGGGTCCTAGGACCGAGCCCTGGGGGACACCCGTCCGCAGGGGGTGGGTGGCCGACAGGGTCCCTCTCCATGACACTTGGTAGGAGCGGTCATTGAGGTATGATGGCAGCCATGTCAGCGCAGAGCCAGCCACTCCCATTCCTGCGAGGGCCACGAGGAGGATCTGATGGTTGACTGTGTCGAAGGCTGCAGATAGATCTAGGAGAATCAGGACAGAGGAGAGGCCTTTCACTTTTGCTAAGTGAAGTGCCTCTGTGACCGCAATGAGGGCCTTTTCTGTGGAGTGGCCAGTCCTGAAGCCTGACTGATTAGGGTCTAGGAGGTCATTCTGTCAGAGATAAGCAGTAAGTTGGTTGGATACAGCACGTTCAAGTGTTTTAGAAAGGAAGGAGAGAAGAGAGACAGGACGATAGTTGCTTATGATGGTGGGGTTCAGGGTTGGTTTTTTTTATGAGCGGTGTGACTCTGGCTTGTTTTAGGGAGGTGGGGACCACCCCCGAGTTGAGTGAGGAGTTGATGGTTGCAGTTAGGAATGGGAGGATGTCTGGTGCTATGGTCTGGAGGAGTGGGGAGGGTATAGCTGATCCAGCTGGCATGTAGTCGGACGATTCGACGTTACCAGTGTCAGGGTCTCGGCTTCTGTAATGGGAGAGAAAGATGACAGAGTGAAGGATGAAGTTCTCAATTCAGTATTTGGAATGGGTGGGGGTTGGGAGAAGGAGCTGCGGATGTTCTCCACTTTTTCCTCGAAGAAGATCGCAAAGTCTTCGGCAGAGAAAGATGAGGGAGGAGGGGGTGGGGGGGGGGAGTGAGGAGGGAAGACATGGTAGCATGCAGTTTGCGAAGGTTCTTGGCAGAGGCCTCGATCCTATGGTGAAAGAAAGAAGCTTTGGCATTAGTAATGGTTTTGGAGAATGTTAACAAGAGGCTGTGATATGTGTCCATGTCAGCAGTGAGGCGTGACTTTCTATACTTCCTCTCAGCCACTCTCAGGACCTGTCTTTGTTCTCTCACTGTATCCGTCAGCTATGGACTGGGTGGGGAACGGCGGGCAGGTTTCTCAACAAGGGGACAGAGCTTGTCGAAGGAGGTTGCGAGAGCTGAGAGGAGGGTGGAGGTTGCCATCTCTGTGAGGAGAGCAGAGAAGGTGTCACTCCACTGACATCACCAGTAGCATCAAATTACATCACCAGTAGCATCACTGACATCACCAGTAGCATCACTGACATCAGCATCACTCTGGCAGACCACCATCTCTCACAGCAGCCTGCAGCGTTGGGCAAAGGTGGATTATAGCTCTGGACTGGGTATGTGTATGTAGTTGTACCGGCGGGCAGAGGAGTCGAGCAGACCCCCGGCCTGTCTGATGGTAGCACAACCACAGGCTCAGTATCCATGCTAACATTCCTGTCCCATGGCAAAGTGAATTATTGACCAGCTGTCACGGTTGGTCTGGTGAATGATAGCTAGCATTGAGTTAAAATTGTCCTCATCCCTTTCTGATCCAACGTAAAGAGTAGAGATTTTCAGATTCAGACAACGTTATTGATCCCACGCGGGGCAATTCATATTGTAGCTTTGCACGAGTAACAAAACATCTCAATGACAACACAGCAACAACAACATTCCATGATATACACACAGTCCAGTAAAAGTAAAACAGACAACTAGGTGTATAGGCTACTTAAAGTGACTACTGTCTGAGTTTAGAAGTCTGATAGCCGAGGGGACAAAATATTTGTTGTTGTAGCTCAGATATGTGCTGGCTTAGTTTAGCACAGCCCTCATAGAGGGGCTGGGAAGTCAGATTGAACATCACATTATAATGAGACATATACGGTAGTAACGTTACATGAAAAAATAAACAGTGATACTCAATGCTAGCTTGTTAGCTTATCAGAAGCTGCTGTTTTAAAGACAAGCTGGCTTAGCTAGCAGCTAACTGATCACGCTCTGCCAGTTATTTATAGCCTACCTTCTTTATACACGTATAATAGCTTGTTTACTGTCTAATAAAGAACATATTATTGCTAATATTTTATATAAAAGTACAGCTTATTATGTTATTATTTTTTTTATTTTTTTTATTATTATTATTGCAAAACAAAATTATTAAAAGTCAGTACTCAACACACAATGCATAATGAAACTAACAATTAAGGTGGCTAAAATGACATGCAAGTACAGAAACAGAAAACAAAAAAAAGTATATAATAATATTTTACCGTATACAGTGTATATCCAACGAAATTACCAATTATACCAATGTCTTATACAGGATATACCCCTAATACCTATTATCTAAAACCCTACACACATATGCTCCAGCTCGAACCCCCCCCCTCCCGGACCCCTCCTTGGATAGTACCTCCATTATCCCTCACTCCTAACCAGACACTACCATTATAAGCTAGCTTTTATTCTCTCCACCACTTCTAACCACATTGACATTTTGGATTAGTTGAGACCCAGAATTCTTGCTGTAGATATTTCTTGATAAATCACATCGAGATATGTAAGAAACCAAACCTTCCGGCACATTTTTTCCGGTTGAAACCAGCGTGATGCGATCAGTTTTTTAGCTACTGTGATACCCGATAAAACCAATCTCTTTAGCTGTGGATTTACTGCAAACTCAAAAACATCATTCAATAGTAATACAGAGGGGTGTACTGGTATATTCCAAGATACGAGTTTTGATAATTGATGGGTCACATCTTTCCAGAATGCCTTAACTGGTGGGCAGTCCCAATACATGTGCATAAATGTCCCTTCGTCTCAATTTGTACATTGGGAGCATTTTGAGTCTTGTTTAAGACCCATTCTGTTCAGTCTTATAGGAGTCAAGTATGTCCTGTGAATATAGTTAAGATTGATTTGTTGATGGTCCGGGTTCCTTGATGTAAGACGGACATTTGCCCATGCTCCTTGCCAATCAAAGTCACTTTCCAGGTCTGGTATATCCCTCCTCCAGACAGAGTCTAGTTGGAGGGTTTCATACGAGGACGTTAGTAATTGATAATAAAAACCTGATACAAAACCTCTCGATGTCTCTCTTTCATAGAAGAATTTGTGGTATCTGTGGTGTTCAACTGGTATGTCTAATGGAACACCGTGAGACTTCAAACATAGCCGTAACTGTAAGTAAAAAAGCCATGTGGACTCGGTGAGATTAAATTTTGTGCATATCTCTCTATAACTACAAAAACCCTGGTTGTTAAAAACATCCCCTAATGAGTGTATGCCTTGCTCTTCCCATATAGGGAATCTTATAGGACGTTTTTCAATTAAGAGTGCATTATTGTTATTGAATAAGGGAGTGTGATTGTGCCATTTTTGTGCCAGCTTATTATGTTATTATTAAGACACTTTTTGGCGTAAGTTGACCACAATGATTAGTTTCACGTTATGACATAATTTTGACCCAGAAATCCAAGATGGCCGGCCATCCAGTAGAATAGGAAGGTAAGATACTTTTTAGTTTGTCTAATACAATAACATGTAACTGATGTCATCCTCGTGGTTGACTTACACAGAAATGTGTCCTCATACATGATTCTAGGTGCTCCGGTTCAAAAGTACATTTTTCATGATTTTTCAATCATCAGTGGTCATCTTAGATTTGGCCCCCCAGGAAGGGCAATCTATAAATGTTTTTTTTTATCGACTTTTCTATTTTTCTCCCATCCCAATTTCGTATATCCAATTCTTCCCTCCCCTGTCTTGAACGTTGCTAGACTATGCCTCCAACAGGTCGGTTGTAGTGAGGACAGAAGCCTTGCATCACGTGAACTCGAACTCTCAGTGGCGAGGAGTAACGCGTGGGAGGCTCACGCTGCCCCCGTCACTTCCTGCTTCCGTCGTACCGGCGTCACCAAACCGACCTGTAGGAATCACTGTCCACAACGTCAAATCCCTCTAACACTTGCCAAATGTGTTAGTATGAATGACCGGCCAGCCGGTAGCAACGCCGAGAGCTGGGCTCGAACCCAGCGTCTCCTGCATTAGAGGCGAGCGCCTTGCCCACTGCGCCAATCAGCCGCCCGGCAATCTATAAATGTTAAATCAATCATCAAAACATGTTAGCCAGAGAATGGTGACAGAATTGAGGATCTGGAGCCAACTACAATGAGATGTATTAATCAAATTATTAATCCTTCACTGCACTGTCTTTGTCCTGTGTCTGTTGTTGCTGTTATGTGAAAAAAAATATTTATGGAAAAATGCATACACTGTAAATGCCGAAACAATTACCAATGTGTTTACACATATGGCTTATTAAAGGAATCTTAATACATGTTGATATGTGGTATTAAAGCAACATTCATGCCTCTATTATGGGCTCCACAATACACAATATTACTTCTGCCTTAACTATCATTTGTGAGATAGGGTACTGATTGTCTAAAGACTCACCCAATGCTCTCAATATCACCCCCATCATTAATACATTCAATTATTAAACTGTTTTCCAAAGTATTCTAGCATCCCGGTTAGAAATAGTTTTACCCAATCGGGTGTCATGCCCCTCACGGATTCCCCCCCAACTTAATTCTCGTTATTCCTACTCTATCCTTACCCAGCTCTCTCTCTAAGTACATGATGGGGTGCAGATGTGTGAGGACCAACTGATTGGCATCTACAGGCTGATTACTATTCCTATTTAGACCTGGCCCAGATGTCATGAGGCTGCCAGATCAGAGTTCCTTATTTCCAGTCAGTCCGTATTATTGTGCCTTGTTCTCTTTGTCAGTCCGTGTTCTATTGTGCTTATCTTTTTTTGTGTTTTATTTTTTTTATTATTTTTTAAACATAACATAAAATTAGACATACAAGCATTAACAGTACACATCCAATGAAATCACCATTTAAATAAATGTAGTATACGAGATATACACCTAATACTTGCTATCTAATACCCTACATACATATGCTCTCGCTCGTTCACCCCCCCCCCCCCCCCCGGACCCCCACTTGGATAATCCATCCATTATCATTAGCTCCTAACCAGGCACTACAATTCATATGCTAGCTTTTATTCTCTCCACCACTTCTAACCACATTGCAATTTTGGTTTCACTGACACCTAAAATTCTTGCTGTAGATATTTCTAGATAAATCACATCGAGATATGTAAGAACCCATACCTTCCGACACATTTTTTCCGGTTGAAACCATTGTGATGCTATCAGCTTTTTAGCCGCTGTGTGTGATACCAGATAAAACTAATCTCTTTAGCTGTATAGGAACTGCAAACTCAAAAACATCATTCAACAGCAATACAGAGGGGTGTACAGGTATGTTCAGAAATAAGAAATTTGATAATTGCTGGGACACTTCTTTCCAGAATATCTTAACTGGTGGGCAATCCAAATACATGTGCATAAATGTACCCTCATCCCCATTTGTACATAAGGAACATCTGGAGTCTTGTTTAAGTCCCATTCTGTTCAATCTTATAGGAGTCAGGTATGTCCTATGAATATAGTTAAGATTAATTTGTTGGTGGTCCGGGTTACGTGACGCAATTCGAACGTTTGCCCAGACTTCTTGCCAATCAAAATTTATTTACAAGTCTGGTATATCCCTCCTCCAGACTGAGTCTAGGGGGAGGATTCCATACGAGGATGTTAGTAATTGATGATAAAATCAGATACGAAACCTCTCGATGTCTCTCTTTCATAGAAGAATTTGTGATATCTGTGGTGCTCAATTGGTATCCTTAATGGGACTCCATGAGCCTTCAAACAGACCAATAACTGTGCGTAAAAATAATATGTGGAACTGGTGAGATTACATTTTTTATGTATGTCTTTATAGCTACAAAAACCCAGTTTGTTGAAAACATCTCCTAATGTGTGTATGCCCTGCTTTTCCCATTTAGGGTATCTTATAGGTTGTTTTCCAATCAGGAGTGTATTGTTATTGAATAGGGGAGTATGACTATGCCATTTATGTAGGTTAGAATATTTTTTTTGTGTTTCACGCCATATCCGGATCACATGAGTAATAAGGGGGCCAAATTTCAATTCGCATTGCTTAATTGATAATATAGTTTAGTTTCTTTAATAGTTGTCATACAGAAGTACAGAATACTTTCATACAAAATGCTTCTTACTGTTACGCTCCAGAGACTGTGCTATACAAGATAGTATCAAATAACATAGTATAGCATGTAATTTAGAAGAAGAAATGAGGTCACAGTGTTCGGTATAGACATATGTACAATGTTCTGAGTTACCATATAATATACAATACTATGCAGTGTACTAATGTACAGTACTATATAGTGCAAAGCAGAAATGGGATGAGGTACAATTTAGGTACAATTTACAGTAAGGTGTACGAGTTGTAGTGCAATCCTTCATCAATAAATATAAAGTGTGGGGAGTGGGTGCTACAGTGTGTTTGTTTAAAGTGGGTGTGTGCTATAAAGTGTGTGGAGTGGGTGCTACAGTGTGTTTGTTTAAAGTGAGTGTGTGCGTGTGGATGTGTGTGCTATGTGCGTTTGGTGGTTGTTGTTGTTGTGTAGTGTTCATTGTTCGTTTAGCAGCCTGATGGCCTGGGGATAGAAGCTTCTTCTGAGTCTTTCTGTGCTCGCCTTGAGACTCCGGTATCGCTTGCCTGACCGCAGCAGTTCAAAGAGGCAGTTGTTCGGGTGACTGGAGTCTTTAATGATTCTCTTAGCCTTGCCCTTGCAACGCTTGTTGTAAATGTTCTGGAGGGTGGGGAGCCCCCCTCCAATTGTGCGTTCGGCTGAACGTGTCACTCTTTGTAGTCTGCTTCGGTCTTGTGCAGTGCTATTCCCAAACCAGGAGGTGATGTTGCCAGTCAAGATGCTCTCTATTGTACATGAGTAGAAGTTCTTAAGGATCTTCTGACTGACTTGGAACTTCCTTAGGCGCCTGAGGAAGTAGAGGCGTTGTCGTGCCTTCTTCACAACACTGTCAATGTGTGTGGTCCATGTCAAGTCCTCGGATATGTAGGCTCCGAGGTACTTAAAGCTGTTGACTCTCTCAACCGGTGCCCCGTCGATGCTGAGGGGGCTGTAGTCCTTGACCCCCGACCTCCTGAAGTCCACAATCATCTCCTTTGTTTTGCTGACGTTCAGGGAGAGGCTGTTTTCCTGGCACCATCCTGCCAGGACCTTGACCTCTTCCAGGTAGGCCCTCTCGTCGTTGGCAGAGATCAGGCCCACCACCACTGTGTCGTCAGCAAATTTGATGATTGTATGGTGTATACTATGTCCTGCAGTCTATGTGGTGCTACTATATTTACTTCTAAGTTTCTCCAGGATACAGATGCTTGGGAATCAAACCAGGTTGTCAGTGGTCTTAAAGAGTACGCCTTTAAATAGTGGTAAAAATCTGGAAATGCCATACCTCCATCGGCTTTGTTTCTCTGTGCGGTGGATCTTTTTATACGTGGAGGTTTGTTATTCCAAATAAATTTGTATGCGGTGGAGTGTAATTTTTTCCAGTAACCATCTGGAGGGGGTAACGGTAGCATTGAGCTAATGAAGTTGATTCTAGGTAGAACATCCATCTTAACTATTGATACCCGTGCCTGTACTGAGTTTTTAAGTTTGGACCACCTGTCAAAGTCGTATTCGTATCTATTGTGCTTATCTAACGTTCTTGTCCTCCTTTGCTCGCAGTTCCTTCCTGGCTCCATACCCTGTTCCCCCGTCTTGGGATTCCTGTGCATGACCTCCGCCTGCCTGACCATTCTCTTTGTGAACATCCCTGGACTGAACCCGCTCCTAGCTACGACCCCTTCGCTCGTCTGACTACCCTGTATCCGCTCACTCCCTCGACAGTTTGAGTACCCGCTTCTCGCTACAACCCCCCCGCTAGTCTGACTACCCTGTACTCGCTCTCTCCCTGGACTGTCTCGTGACTGGATTCAACTACTCTTCTTTTCCAATTAAATACACCCGTCATTTGGGTTTACTCTGATTCCACATCGTCTCTGCATGTTTCTGTCTACATCCGTGTTCTGGTTTAGTGAAACTGTTACAACGGAATGAATGAATGGTTTATTTTCGGTCTTTGTTTACAGACAAATCAAAAACACACTTGTGTGGACTTACAAAATGTTTTAAATAATAATAATCACAAATATACATATTCAAAGTAAGCTCACACACAAATTCCAAAATCAATTACCGAAAAAAGGAATAGGCTGAAGCACATGCTTATATTTGCCTATCCTTTACAATTCCTAAAAACTATATTTTAATATATTAAAAAAAAAACTTAAAATATGCTGCAAGATATAATTCCCCGAAACAACAATCATCCAGATCAGAGCGGTTTTATAACAAATAAAAAAAGAAGACAACTTGCACTGCTATACTTCACATCTTAAATGCATCTTCTGACATTCCCTCTAGAGACATTTTATGTTGATGCAGAAAAGTCGCTTTACTGCCTAGAATGGTCCCATCTGTGGTTCTAAAAAAAGAAAAATGGGAATAGGCACAAATTTAATTACTGTTACTTTATGCCAATCTATCTGCATCTGTGATTACAGGTAATGTCTGCTCCACTTTGGATAGAGCCTGCACATCCACTCTGGTGGCCAGGTGCAGGACAAACAAAAGATCAGCATAAAAAATAATAGAGCATGCTGCACTATTAATAGAGGAAGTTTAATAGTGTACAGATTATATTATTTTCAATTAATCACTTCAGGAATACTAGGAGCAGTAGACCCACTTGGCATAGAGCATAACTCTTATCTTTTGTTCAAATGAATGCATGTCCAAGGATACACTTTAATACTTCAATGCTCCATTTACCACCTCATCCTGGTCACTGGGATAAAGTACATTGTGTAATATCACAATATTTATGGAAAGGTAAAATAGCCATAATAAAATGAATCCATCTTAAAAAGAAAAAAAAGTCCTCCTCTAGAGGATATTGTTTTTACAGTACTCTCTCTGAAACAATGCAAACAGAGGGATGTCCCAATTATAGCACATTCCATTTAAATTTGGCAGCATTTTGGAATAAGATAAAATAAATGGGATTCACACACACCAATATTTCATAATGTCACTCTTAAAACAGGTGGTAGTCCTTTTACGCCTTCTCAATGGACAAATAGTGGTATATCTTGGGGATATTGTAGATGGTAAAACGATCCTTTCAAGATCTAAGAGAATCATACAACCTATCAAGGAAACTATAAAAGGAGGATGGGTCATCAAGTCACTGTATAACACGTGAACGCACATTGGTGCCAAGTGTGGAAACTTTCAGTTTGGCCAACATTGAGTTGAATGGGATCAGCCATCTCCTCGTTTTTGATCTGTCATTTAAACAGCATTGTTGTACTATAGGTTGATGTATATTATGCATTATATTAAAAAAAATTATTTGAATAGCCTTCAATAAAACTGGCACCAAGCAGAGCATAGAATGCTAGTATTCTGACATGATGACCCTTCCTTCTGTTATGTAGTTTGCTTGCAACCTACCCGGAAGTTTGGGTCCCATGGAATGTTCAACTCCCAAATAATCTACTGATGACTTTTGTCATAGTTACTTTTACTCCCAAAAGGACATGTTTCTGTTATCTAGAATTCATTATTAGATAAATTACTATTAACCTTAAATAGTAATAGCCTAAAGTCTTTAGATCTCTCAAGTGTGGTCAAACCTATTAATTGGACAATAAGGTTTGGAGAAACTTAGTTGTAGCATCCAGCGATCTGAATCATCATGATTCACTTTAAATTCACATATAGGTTTAGAGTAGACAAGACCTCTCCAAACTGCACTCTTTGTTTATTAAAACATTCAGGGACATATCTCCTCATGATCTGGGAGTGTCCTCCTGTCAGGACATTCCAGAAGGACGTAACAACCGTCCTCTCCAAAGCAACCCCAAATTCAATTGATCTGCTCCCCCACAATGCTTTTAAATGTCTCCACTTAACATGGCAATCAATCATGATATTATAACTTCATACGGAAAATGTTCTACTTATTTATTTAATTTAAACTTGTTCTATTTTGTATCATTGTCAAGTAATGAATAATGATGTAATTGTGAGGGGTTGACAGCAGGCTAACCTTGGGGAGGAACAGGATGCTGTGGGAGGGATCGAAACATTCTGAAGTGGTAATATTGGGGGAAATATTAGAGGATTTACAAGAGTATAACATTTCCATGCATGGTGCCACATCTGTATGGTCTCATACTTGTTGTCTTTGTCAATCATCAATGTATGTATTTTTTTGTATTATATTCATTCCAATCACAAATTATGATTGTGGTGTACATTATATTATGTGATATGTAAAGATGACTGCATGATGTCCCAATTACCTCTTCTTATAAAACAAACAAAAATGTATTCACAAAAAAAATATTTGTATGAAAAGTTTCTGTTTACATACAAACACAGGTCACGGTAGACCTATCAGGAGTCGGACCTGTCAAAAGTAAATCACTATAAAGTAAGCTATGTGTAACATGTACTCGATTGTTCACATGCAAGAGTTGAGGAGACTTTCTGAGCTGTGACCTCATCTGTTCTCAACAAAGTCAATGAGGGGCGGGACCTAGCGGCGCTCAGTTTACAGTCGGCTGCTGCTAAAATGTCACCGCTGTGATCTCGGGCTCCCATTGGCTCCTGTCTGCAAACACGTCACAATCATGATTAGAATTGATGATCGGACGTTCTGATTTCATTGTCTAAGCAAAGCAAAGGGGGGACCGGTGAAGAAATCTGCTTGAATTCGAACGCTCGTTTGATTTTGACATCCAAACGGGGTACGTATGAAAGTGATTTCACTTTTCGGATCGCCGAGATTTCGACGTTATTTTCCGTCCACTGTTCGCCGGGGGTCAGTGAGGGTGGCCGCGGTGGGGTCTGGAAATCAGAGATTTGAAGGAAAAGTTTAGCTGTGGCTATCCATTGGGGGAAAGCTAATGCTAACACTAGCCTAGCTGGCTGAACCATGGCCGCCTGGGCCTGCGAGCGGTGGGTCCGTCTGGGGAAGAGAGAGAGAGACTAGACGCCCTACTGTGGGGGACGGACCCACAATGCCTTGCAGTCCGAGAAAGACCGAGCGCCCGTCAATCCACCTTTGTGATTGTAACGTTACTACTAGAGCTACCATGCTAGTGAAACCGACCAATTTGACTCTATCTAGCAAAGCCAAGATACATACTATACTAGTCGCCAACGTTACCACTTACTGTTCCATTCGACAGTTTAACCGAGTTTTAACGTTAGCGACTATCAAGTGGGTCTGTTTCACCAGCATGCTAGCGGCCCTGCTAACATTAGGGTGTATATGATCGTAATGCGCATGCGTTATAAGCACTCTGACGAGAGTTCGGTTTGACTCGGAGCGCAGTGCATGCTGGGTGTGTTGGCCCCAGTAGGGCCGCTAGTCTCCCAGCGGTCTGTCTGTCTGCTGCTCATTGTTGTGATGCAGCGGCTGCCTGCTGCCCCCCGGTCTGTTTACGGTCTGCCTGCCTCACAGTCGGAAAGTTCTGTCATCTTGTTTTCCCGTGTGGAATTGTCTATTTCATCAGAATCCGCTCTCCTTTGTTGTGGCTTGATATCGCCACATTTTTATTTTCGTTGTGGACCGATTTGCCCGTTCGTTTGCAATGTTTCCATTTCTCACCGAAGCCATGCGCAGTGAGCGTTGCCAAAACGACGAGCCCCGGTTGATGCTTATTGGTCGCAGAACTCCTTCCCATAGTCTGCATCATCAAAAGGCTCGTCGAAGGAAGCGAATTAGCTCCACTGTTACATAGTCATAACTTATTATTAAGATGAATAACTATGTTGTCATTTAAATAAACGTGCTCACTGTTTTTCTCGTGCTCTGTTGTTTGCTTGCTGGCGCTGCATACCTCAAACTAGTCTATTGTTGTCTACCCATACAACTCTGTTCATGTACAATGATGCTGTGTACAGTATACTGCATATACATATTTATACTTACCGACCGTACATACCTGCATATAATCATTTTAAAATATCTAATTATATATGTTATATTGATGTTAATCACCTCTACATTGTATATTACTATTGCACTTTACTGTTACATTTGCACTCTGGTTGGATGCCAACTTATTTTCGTTGTACTGTAGACCTTTGTGAAAACATGTTTGAGTCTGAATAGAGTTAAAAATATTATGGGTGAAATACCCCCTGCGTCCAAGGGCTTTTTTATTTTATTATTTAGAATCGCCTTGCATGTTAAGAAATGTACAGCTTCACAATTAGTTACATTTTATTCTCCCTGTGCCTATGCAATATATTGTGTAAGTAATTCAGTATATACATTTAGTGATACCGTCGTCAACCAATAGGGATACTATATGCAGATTGTGAATCATATGATATATTAACTATAAATGATGGCATGATAAGATAAGACGTTCCTTTATTAATCCCCTTGGTGAAATGCAGGTGTCATAGCAGCACAAGGGAGGGGAGGTACAGGCAGGGTAATAGAAGTGGCAATAGAATATAGATAAGACAAATATCAGAAGGTAAAGCACAAGATAAATATGTATGAAAAGGAATTCAAATAAAGGGGAGGGTGAGACAAATGTTTACTCTGTCGATAATGATAATAGCAATGCGCCAGAATCTGTGTGGGGGTTTCCGTAGTTAATAGTCTTAACAATTCTCAAATTCTCCAGGCGTTGGCTGTGGTTGTGGAGCCTGGAGAATTTTATGGCTACTGGCACAAAGGATCCTCTCCAAAACAACTTGTGGTTTGTCCAGTTCTCCCACTATGGAGCTAGCCTTCCTCACCAGATTGTTCAGTTCAACTCCCAGTATGGAGCTAGCCTTCCTCACCAGCGTGTTCAGTTTGTTAGTGGTGGTTACATTTTCACATCTGGCTTCTGTGAAAATATAGTTCTTGCCTTTGTCTTCTCGTCAGCATGCCTAGTTGTGAACGATTTGATAAAATAACGATTCATGATTTAATTTCTCTCCCATTGGATGCTGTGAATTAGACGGTAAAAGCGGCTCATTAATGGTGCGTAGGGTTTCCCCCGAAGAGTTTTAATGGAGATGCCCCCCTGTTGAGTTCTACTTCCCCTCCGCTAAGATTGGACAAAGTAATAGGCAAAATTTGTATTCAATAAAACCACAGACCTTTGGTGCTGCTCAGCCAAATTACTCTGGCTAAAATGGTACGCACCACTAGGCGTCATTGACGGATGTCACGTCATGCTACAGTTATTGGTAGCCAGCGTTCTCTTCTTCACCGTAGTATGGGGGGGGGGGGGCACTAGCAAACTGAACAAGCTTGGTGAGGAAGGCTAGCTTTGTAGTGGGAGTCAAACTAGAGGTGCTGGATGTTATACTGGAAACCCCCTCCCACCCCTTCTGAGGCACTAGCCAAGATGAGGATGAGGACATTCAGCCATAGACTTATCCCCCCACGACAGACCACAAACCGCCTCTGCCAGTCCTTCGTGCCAGTAGCCATCAGGCTCCACGACTGTGGGCACGGACTGCTGCCAATTGCTGGAGAGCTATCGGCGGGTGAACTTGAGAACTGTTAGGACTATCCGAGTCTTAATAATAAACACATTATGGACCATGTATACTATCATAACTGTTACTACTGTCTGAATCCTGCCATTCAAGGGAGTGGTTCCTCGTCTTCATTGGGGAAAGTCTGGGGGTGTTGCAAATGTGGATTTTATGGTGGTTTTTGTTCTGGATCTATTGTGATGTCTCTTCTTGACCTGTAAAGCCCATGGGGACAATTCCTTGTGATTTTGGGCTATGCAAATACATTTGATTTGATTCACTACTATTATCACTATCGCCATTATTACTTCTCTTTTTTCTATGTTCTATATTATTATTACCTACCTGAATTTCCCCAAGGGGATTAATAAAGGAACACTTGACTTGAGTTATAAGCTTAACGCCACCCGATCAGCTGTGGGCACACATTGTACTGCTGCTGCTCACCCCCTCCACTAACGACCGTCCTGGTGGAAACCCTGACCCCCCTCTTGTCTTGTAGATTGAGACTTGTAGGCGCTACACCATGACTTCCCTCTGAGTTCCTCCTCGGCCCACGATGCTGACGCGTCACGCTCCCTGAGATAGGATGACCACCGTCCGGATCGAGCTATCGTAAGATGGACCGGACCTGCATGGCTGCCCCCTTCCCCTCCAGCAGCAGAATGGACGCCTGGGCCGAGAGGCGCGGCCTGCAGAACGTGAGTGTAACGTGGACACGGTAGCAGGCACTAGGGTTGGGTACCGTTCACATTTGAACCAATATCATACCGGTACTCGACGGTACCTTTTACCGGTACTTTACTCTCAAAAATGTCATTGACGGTCCACGCTGGTCCAGGTCTATTATGAAAAGTACAGAATTCGGTACCCAATGCTAGTAGGCACTGACCGTAGGAGAGGAAAGAGTCTGAAAACACATCCCCTTCAGGCATACATGGAGAGATTGCACAAGAGTTAGGGAAGTTGATAGTTCCACAAAACATGGTTGTCATATTAAAGTTTAATGTAATGGTGATTTTGGTAGATGTACCCACATCATATGCAATCCCTCTGTCAGCGAAGCCTGAACAGTAGTTTTATACAGTACATGTATATATATAAAATAGCGTGTTTGCTTGTCAGATGAACCTGCGGTCGGTGTTCACGGCTGAGCAGCAGAGGATCCTGGAGCGTTACTACGACAACGGGATGACCAACCAAAGCAAGGCCTGCTTTCAGCTTATCCTGCAGTGTGCTCAAGAGACCAAGCTGGACTTCAGCGTGGTCCGGGTATGACCACAAACTGTGTGTGTGTGTGTACAGGGAAAGAGAGGAATCTTTTCTTGTGATTTGAGTTTCATCCTTCTGTGGTTATGTTTTGAGTGGTATTGGAATGTGATTGTGTAGCCACAGGACAGAGAGAGAGATAGACTGCTGTGCTGACTTCCTGACAAGGTTGAGTTTGTGCAAAGAGTTATTACAGTATATCCACTTCCCTGAATGGGTCCCTGGCTGAAGCCCTCAGCTGTTAGTGTAGAGCTGATAGTTCTGTGGAGATGTTACTGAGCCAATTGTTCTTCTCCCCACAGACATGGGTCGGCAACAAAAGGCGTAAGCTGGCCTCCAGGGTGGACCAGAACGGAGACATGTCTCATTCCTTATCCAATCATGGACTAGCAGGGGGACTTATGTCCAATCATACACTGGCAGGAGGGGCTCTGTCCAATCATAGCCTGGTGGGAGGCGCCCTGGTAACGGGGGCCATGCTGACTGCCGACATGGCTGCAGCTCGGAACATTCAGAGCCGTCCACACCTCCTCCCTCCATCCACCTCCTTCCCTTCTTCCTCATCTTCCTCTTCCTCCCCTTCCTCCTCCTCTCCTCTCAGCAGCGGGAACAATAACAACAACAACAATGACGTCATCCTGACGGGGATCTACTCTTTAAACTCCGCCCCTCGGCCCAGACCCAGACCCGCGGCCCCTCCCCTTGCATTGGACCCAGAGCTATCTGCACAAGCTCACGCCTCCCTCCTCAGCCAGTCGTTACACAGCAGGAACAGCTCCACCTCCTCTCCCCTCCAGTCCAAGCTGGCCTCGTTGCCACGCAAGCCCCCGTCCCTCACCTTTCCCCCGGGCCCCTCGGTCTCGTCCGTAGCCAGGAAGGGAGGCTTCTCCTTGGCGGAGCCGGCTATAGGAAGAAGCTTGGGGGCGGGGGGGCTGCCTCATACCTGGGCTAGACAGTACGGTATGGTGCAGACTCGGCCCTGGCCCTCCTCCGCCCAATGCCAGCTACAGCCCCAACCCCGGCCCCACTCCAACCCTCAGCCTCACCCCAACCCTCAGCCTCACCCGCCCGCCCCGCCCAGGCCGCCAGTCTCGTTACCCATCCAAAATCCTGCTCCTTCCTCCGCCTACACTCCCCGCATCCAGCAGGTCTTCACCCTGTCCGACAGAGCACAGGGGGAGGGACTAAGACTAGGACTCGCCTCTACTAAGAGAGGCCAGGAAAGTCAAAAGCCAGTGCCCCGTCCCCAGGACTCCAGTGGCTACTTCTCCATTGCCATGGAAACAGGAGATGAGGAAGACGAGTGGCAAAGGGAGGAGGAACTGGCAAACATGGCTTCGCAGACCCACATCCACCACAGGGGGCAGACCTCAGCTAGCCTCAGTCCCCCTAGGGTGGAGTTGTCTGGGGTGAGAGGAGGCCACCACACGCCCCCCGCCGCCGGCTCCAGGCCTGCACCGCACCACAGCAACACACCTCTCCGTGGCAGCTACTTTCTCACGGCACAGACCTCGCCAACGGGGGACTCCAGCTCACAGGTAGGGACGGCTCCACGGTCGCTCCACGTGGCCCTTGCAAAGTGAATTCAAAGATATTTGACCGGACCTTTTGTTTGGTTTGTTTCTGTGTCGCATGTAGACTTCGTTCAGTGCGTCTGCTGCTCCCTGGCTCCTCAGCAACTCCAGGAAGAGAACAGTAAGTACGGATCTTAGCAAATCCTACCCGCAAAATACATCAGTAAAAAGTACATGTTTTGGGTTGCTCCAAGTATTAGAGCAGGTTAATGACTTGTTTTGTAAGTAGTAGGTGCAATAGATGACATTTGTATGTAGAGTAAAAAAATATATATATATAATATATATACAGACATCCACAGAGCTTTTAGAAAGGTGCTGAATAATAATAAAAAATAATAATAATATTGTGCGGGTCCAAAATGTATGTTGTTTACATGTATCCCCTCCCTACCTCTTCCCATGTGGAATGCACCTGATTGGATAAATTAAGTGCTGGTGCTCTAGTGCGACCTCTAGGGGCCAAATGTTACCTATAGCACCTTTAAGTTGGAACAGTAGCAGTTGGGTTTCCTGTCCACTCGGCAGGTGTGTGTGTCGGGTGACACGGTTGAAGGAACAAACGGGTTGGCATTTGCTCGCAAGGGAGGGCTTTAATCAACCCTCTTTCCTGAGTCCCAGGTGTTGGATGTTAGATCAAAGCAGGCTCCCCAGACTGGTCTCTTCACATGAAACGGTCTAATTAGGGACCAGGGTGCGTGTTACGGTTGCACAATACTTCAATACAACGTTGACGTTACCACGTATCTCGTGGCTAAACCTTTTACAATACCTGTGATGATGCCAAAGACTCTTAACTCATTCAGCGCCATACCAGAGTAAAGTCGGGTTATCTCGCCAGCGGTTGAGCACCATACCCGAGTATAGTCGGGTTTTGGCCGTTTTTTCTTTTATGCGATTTTTTTATTCATGACAGGCTCACGGACCTCGGTGTTACCATTGGAACTCATTCTGAGACCCCAAGAGTGCAATACTGGCTCGAATCCTGCTAGGTGGCAGTATCGCCCACCCTTTGAAACCTTATTATTTCACACTGTGTGTCACATCTAATGTTGTCCGGGCGGAGAATTTAGACCAAGCCAAGTAAATCGCTTCATCCGAGCACTTTGAAGTGCGTTCAGCACACTTGAGGCATATCTTGTGCCACTTCATGTCAGGGACCCGATCGACATCAATACTGGAAATCGCGATCGGACAATTGGAATATTCTTTTTGGAATAACCCCGATCAAAAGGTAAGGACTATCTGACATCAATTCCACCTTGATCCTACAATGATTTCATATCGATCCAGCCGATCAACGTATGTAGTATTCAAAACAAATGCCGTTGCTGGCGATCAAAGCATCAAAAAACGACACCCCCCCTTTCATGCATTCATGATGAAACATAATACCTATTATATACCTTTGATTTGGAAATAGTAACGTGTCCAGGCGAGCAACGCGAACGCCTTTAGCAAAGTCACATATCGCTCCATAACGCAGTTACCAGGAATTAGCCAGGATCACTCTGAAACTATGCAATATTCACGCAAACGTATACATGAAAAAATTTATTCTTTTTTACATGTTGGACGAGGGATAGTTACTGTTAAATGAGCCATAGTATTGTCTCCATAGCTCACTGATTCTTGAGTCGGGACAAAACACTTTTTAAATATTATATTTTGAGAATGCACACTATATTAATTAGAGTTATATATTCATGTAGAGAAAGGTCTGAGCTATTTAAGCATGTAAAGGTGCGGGCTCTACATAGAAACACATTTTCAACAAATTCACATGTTTCCCTTTGAAACTTGATTTGTGTTAACTCCGTCAGACACACAAAAAAGTATATAATTCTAATTATTCCAGTCCAACAAGAATCTATAGTTCTGAAGTATGTTGTAATAGTGTTTAGTTACTCTGGTATGCAATAAAATATAATATATAAACCTCAGGTGTAATTTCACACTATTCTGAAAACCCAGAGTTAGAAATATTAGCATTTTCAAACTTTGTTTTTAATTTTGATATGATAAAAAAAAATCATTAAGTAAATAAGACACGAGGATGAAGATCTAATGCTCCTTTATTACTTAAACAACATAAACTGAAGAAGGAATTTGTATTTTCCCCAAGATTAACAAAAATAAATATCTGACAGTGTTGACAATGATCTGACGGTGTTGACGAGAAACTGACGGAGTTGACAAAATTGGATTTGCATCTCTGCTCAATTTTTTAAACAGATGGAAGTGACAATAATAAGAACTAATAACTCCTTGTCTTATACTGAACATTTTGTTAACTCAATTGTAATAAACAACAAACTTTACATACACTGTTTCCAACTATTACAAAATGCACCGTTTCCAACAACAAAAACAGTAATGGAGAACAGGACCCCTTCTTCTCATCCCTGTCTTCATCTACCTCCTCTACACCACTTCCTGATCTCCACTTTCTCACCCACTTCTCCTCTTCCTTTCCTTCTGCATTTCTGATTAGTTTCACTATGATGTCTTGAACTGGGCAGAAACAGACATCCTTCTTGCCACATTTGGGCTGAACCACATTTCTGTTGGACCATGGGGATGCAGAAATTCCACTTTCACATCTTGTTGCTCATTATCCACATCGATGGTCTTGGCTAGCCACCAGTGGTCATCATATACTACTGCTAACCAGTCTCCATTACTAAGGCTGCTAACAGTCGTTACTGTCACCGTACCCTCAGGACCTTTCAAAGGTTCTTCGTCCAACTCCTCCATTACATCTTCCATCTACATACCCTCTTCCATCTCATTTTCCATCTCCTCCCACAACATGGCCAGAGGTCTCTTCTTCCTTGCCCTCCGTGTATCACTCTGCTGTTCTCCTGGGTTGCCATGGTAATAGGAGGTAGCTGGGCAGAAGCACTGGCAATCCAACATCTCGCTGCAAAAGCAGGATAGTTGTCTGTTGTGGATCCTGTCCTTATGTGCGATGATCTGGTGTATTTGTCTTGTTGAGGGAACCGGTTTGAGAGGATTCATGAGAAGTGTGTCGTATCTTTGCATGTCTTCTTCCACAATATGATACAGCTGAACACCATTCAGACTGTTTGAGACCTTTTTGAAGAATATGTGTCCATCCGTCACATAATTTCCTCTCAGGACCAGGTTGTCAGCTGTTCTTTTTACTGTTCCGCCAATGCCGTCTGGTGCGCCCTTACCATGAGAAGTGGGGAAGAAGTTCCACGTTGTCCTTTCAAACCCCAGTGTAGGTGGGATACCAGACAGAAGAAAAAAGTTCTTCTTGTTCTTGTTTGCTTCCTTTCTGAGTTTTTGCTCATAGAGTTTGATGAGCAATGAAAGGCTGCCTCGGTGTTCGACGAGCTTAGTGTTCATGTTGATTCCATTGCATGTGTCTTCTTGAACGCTCTCCCACTGCTTCCATTGAACATCGATTTAGTCTTGCTCTTGGGTTGTAACTGTACCTTTGTTTAGACATTGTGAGCAGGCGCGAAGAAGGCAGGCCTCACTTGCTGGAGAGCAACAAACTAATTGAAAACTGTCATCCAGTTTGTTTGACTTCACAACACCAGACATTTTAAGGACCTCGAGCATTAAGCATGCATTTTCATGTATTTGACACAGACATGTCTTCCGATCAGATGCTTTTGGTGCTGTGACATAGAAGGGCCTCAGAGCACAGAATGAAGAATAGCTCAGCTTTACAGTGGGGTTCTTAATCTGGAATTCAGTGTGGAGGTTGAGCATGGAGTCTAGCAGGATCATTATGTGCTGCTTGATCTTGTTCCTGGTGATTGTGTCAGTCTTATCCGTTGTCACACATGTAGAGTTCAGGAAGAAATCCTGAACAGTCTGTGTTATACCCTGTATTAATGTTGGCTTTTTCTGAGGCTGCTCCTTTTCTAGGTTAACCCAAACTCTTTCATTTGTTGAAGAAGATGATACTTTTTAAGAATCGTGCCTGATGACACACTCAGTGCTGGTTTTTGGCGCCGTGGGCCAGGAGTTTGTTTGTCTTCAGCTCTCTTCTGGGGATGTTGTGGAATAGAAGGGTCTTTTGGATTTCCTGATAGCATCTTCTTTGTTTCTGTGCCTGGAGAGTCCAGTGGTGATGTATTTGTAGCCTTTTTTCTGTGCATTGTTTTTATCAGGTTGTTTCGTTGCTTTGTTACATTTGTAATATTCTCTTTCATAGTTTTTATTTCTCTTGAATGCCTTTTTCGCATTTTACTTCGTTGCTTTTCCTGTCTGAGAGACTCCCTGCACTGTGTGGCATTGTTATCTAGAATATCCTGATCTGATTTTTATCTGATCCTGATTTTTCTTGAACTCTACACTTGTGACAACTGATAAGATTGAGACAACTGACTAGCAAAATATTATCCTGTTGATCATTCCATACCATAATGTATTACAGTACACTATGGATGGAAAGAGTCAGATAAAGGATGATGTAGCAATCTACAGTAGACACACATGGACCAGTCCTATATTAAGAATTATTATAAAGATATTAAGATGAAATATCCACAGTTTACCACTGTTCACCTTTGCTCTGATGATCTAAGTAAACAGTATAAGAACAAGAATAACTGTTTTCTTCTGTCTTGTATCCCTACTGGGTTATGAAATTTTACATCAATCAATCAACCACGTAGACAAGTGATATATTTATATTTATGTATTAACACATGTGCTTGGAAAGTAAGACAATTATTCAATAAGCAGACCACAGCCTGCCCATGCTCTAAAAGTCAGAAGTGTATTGTAATGCATGCTATTATATGCACACTTCTGTGCAGATACAACTCTGAAATAACATTTAAATCCTTTACCATGTTCAAAAATAGTATAATAATAGCATATTATGAGGTTATTGATGGATTTGTCAACTCCGTCAGCTTACACGTCAACTCCGTCAGACACAAAATCTGACGGAGTTGATGTCTGACAGAGTTGACAAAAAGGCACACATTTTCCCTCCAAGCCTGTATTGTGCACTGCAGCTAGCTAGTTTTTTGGCAGTTGCTAGCTGTCTTAATAATCTCACTGAAACACTTGAATTCAATCCACTATTGTTTTTTAAAAGTAATAACGGAGAGATGGTGTTGACATGTTCCAGCTGTGACCATAGGAATATTGACATTGTTTGTCTAAAATATCAAAACGTATCAAATTTACCAGACCATGTGTGGTAGTGTTGCATTCACCACAGGCAGGGAAAGGAAAAAGGGGTCCTCAGGGATAGAGCTGGCCATGCTATTGCCTGATTTAATTAGGTTTATGAAAAAGTCTGACGGAGTTGACAAACTGAGGACACAACTTTGATAGGCAGATTTCTATGGAAAATATTATTTGAGTTTCATGGCATGCATTGTTTTATACATTTATAACCCTTATCCTTGATTTGATATGTATGTTTTCACAAGTGGAGAGGTTTTTCAAGGTTTTTTGGGCTGGTCAATAATGTGACCCTTGCTGAGGACAAGGAAATTAACATGGGCGCTTCTAACCACAGATTATACATTTAAACAAATATCCCCCAAAAAACAAATATGTGCTAAAACATAACATCAGTATACACAATACCTTTAGATTGAACTTTGTGAGTATGTCAATCATTATTAATTTCTTTATTTTTTATATAAATTAGACTTTTCTATGTAGGACATGTTTTGTCCCGACTCTCAAAAATCAGTGACCTATAATATAGATATAGCCCTGCAAACACCGCAACGCACAGTGAAAATCCCTATCTTTTAAAGCGTGGCCCATTGAGTACAAGGATGGATAAAACGGCTGGCCGTGAATGAGTTAAAGATGCACACATTTAAAGGTGCTTTTAAAGTGTTATTTTTGTTTGTTAAAATACATTTTCTGGTATCCCCTTCCCACTTCATCCAATCAGGAGAGAGACACCAAAATGGTCTTACAAAAATAAGAAAAATATTTCAAGAAAATATTTGTTAATTCACACAACACACAGATTCAATCTCTGCCACCACCTCTAGTTTGACTCCCACTACAGAGCTAGGCATCATCACCAGCTCGTTCAGTACTGACACATGCAGTATATGTTTACATAAGGTTCTACTAAATGAGATAGTATGCTGTTTTGTGGCGTTGCCTTCCTTTTAAAGAACCCCCTTTGCAATTGAATCAATTAATAAGCGAACTACACTCCGTTGCCACTTTATTATAGGTACACCTGCTCGTTAATGCAAATATCTAAATCGGCCAATCATGTGGCAGCAACTCGGTGCATAAAAGCATGCAGATGTGGTCAAGACGTCCAGATGTTGTTCAGACCAAACATCAGAATGAGGGAGGAAATGTGATCGAAGTGACTTTGACCATTCAGTGATTGTTGTTGTCAGACGGGGTGGTTTGAATATCTACCGAAACTGCTGATTTTCACACGCAACAGCGTCTAGAGTTTACAGAGAACGGTGCGAAAAACGAGTGACCAGTGAGCTGCAGTTCTGAGGCTGAAGATGCCTCGTTAATGCGAGATCAGAGGGGAGCGGCCAGACTGGGTCAAGCTAGGGTTGCCATGGCGATGTGGAATTTCCCATGAATAACAAACTCATGACAAGACCGATGTTACCGGCGACACCGGACATTTTACAAAATGACGCTCAATGTCTGTAGATATTAATATCTTTAAATATCTTTGATGTTACACGGCTACATTGATCCGTTGTGTCTGTCCGTCTACATCCGTTTTTTATCCATTTTCAATTATTAGTATAAATGTTTATTTTTTTATCCTCTCTTTCTCCGATTTCTCTGTTTTTCTCCCCGTCCCAATTTAGTCGTTGTGCCAATTCCCCCCCTCCCCTACCTGGTTGTTGTGTGCATGTTCTCCTACCGGTCGGTACAAGGGAACCATGAAGCCATCCACACGCTTCCTCCGACACGTGCGGCGACAGCCAGTGACTCTTTTGTCACCTGGCAGCGAGGACTCTCATTGGTGAAGTCAGTGTAACGCGTGGGAGGTCACGCTGCCTTCATCAATTCCTGCCTCCGCTGAGCAGGCACCCAGACCTGACCTGTAGGCGTTGCTGTTCACAACGCCAGTTTCCCACCCATGACTTGCCCTCCCCCTAACCCAGCCAAACGAGTTAGTATAGCGATCAGCCCAAGCCCCAAGCAATGCTGACTCCGGGAGTCGAGACCGCAGCCTCTTGCATTGGTGACGAGCGCAATCTCCGCTACGCCACCTGACCGCTATTATTAGTATAAATGTTTGACAGAGTTGACGTTCGGTTCTAATTTAAAAATAAACTACTAAAAATAAACTAAGTGAACAGTAATACCTTCCATCACTTTTCTTTTGATCTAAATGGTAAATGGTTGCATTTATATAGCGCTTTTATCCAAACATGTTCCTCACATTTGACCCATTCACTCACACATTCACACACCGACGACAGAGGCAACCATGCAAGGTGCCAATCTGCTCATCGGGAGCAATTTGGGGTTAAGTGTCTTGCTCAAGGACATTTCGACACGCTGCCCGGGAGGAGCAGGAATCGAACCGGGAACCTCCGGATTACCAGATGACTGCTCTACCTCCCGAGCCACTGTCGCCCCATCTGTTCATTGATGGACAAGTCAATGTAGTGCATTGATCACATACTGCGCAAACATAGTGTGGCTCGTCCTGAGTTCCTCTCCAGTCGAACTTGTACTGCTGTGGGGATTAATCCAAAATATTGCCAAATCCTCCGCCATCGTTGTTTAACATGGCATGTCGTCTCTAGAGCATTCTTCCTCTCCTTCATGTGAAGTTAAAACTACTCTGTAAGTGAAATCTAAAAATATCTGCTGTCCGCGCAGACACGTTCAGTTTATAATGTTGTCTGACTTGCATGCTTGATAACTAGCTTAGTATTTTACAAATTCATGTTTTTTATTTGAATGTGGGCGCTGATATGCAAAAATGAACTAAATGGGTTTTATTTCTATAACCGACTAACCTAGTTCAGCCTAGTTCAAGCTGACAGGAAAGCAACAGTAACTCAAATATCCATGCGCTACAACAGTACTGTCCAGAAGAGCATCTCTGAACACAGCACTTGGAACCTTGACGTGGACAGACCACAGCAGCAGCACACAATACAGAGTTCCTGAGTGTATTTATCAACTATTAACTCCTCAAGTCGAGGATTGCCTAAACACATTTGGAACAGACATAACATGCACAACCTGAAACTCATTTACCAACTGCTAAACCAATTCTGCTAAACACATTTTCTGCTTCAGACTCCGATTCCCATTCCAAACCACACATTTTCACAACACTAGACACAATTCTCTATATCTTGCACACTCTTTTTGAATTCCCTCTCTTGCGGTTCACACAGAACACACTGCCAATCACATTTCTAAACTCCGAAGGCTGTTGTGCAATTTGCAATCAGAAATGTGCTATAGAAGGGTCACAGATGAGCTCCTGGTTTGTTTTGAGAAAAATGGTGGCAACATTGAAGAGAGAGGTGAGCAGCAAGGCAGAGGAGTGAGAGGAAGAGTAGGAAGAGGACAAGGAGGAGGAGTAAGATGAGGAAGAGCAGGAGGAAGAGGACAGGGAGGAGGAGCAGGATGGGGAGGAAGAGGACGGGGAGGAGGAGCAGGGTGTGGAGGAAGAGGACAGGGAGGAGGAGCAGGATGTGGAGGAAGAGGACAGGGAGGAGGAGCAGGATGTGGAGGAAGAGGACAGGGAGGAGGAGCAGGATGTGGAGGAAGAGGACAGGGAGGAGGAGCAGGATGTGGAGGAAGAGGACAGGGAGGAGGAGCAGGATGTGGAGGAAGAGGACAGGGAGGAGGAGCAGGATGTGGAGGAAGAGGACAGGGAGGAGGAGCAGGATGTGGAGGAAGAGGACGGGGAGGAGGAGCAGGATGTGGAGGAAGAGGACAGGGAGGAGGAGCTGGAGAAAGAGGACAGGGAGCGAAGGCAGGATGCAGACAAGTTGTTTTGTTTAGTTTATTGCCTATTTTCTGTTATGTCTTTAATTTCATCCCATTTTGGGTAAATAATAAAGTATTACAGTCAAACAAAACATGAAACATCCAATAGGTGAAAGTGTAACACTGAACATGCAAAGGCATAATTCTACTGATAAAGCATTCATATAGTGTTTTCCATTCATACTATAGTGTTTTCCATTTTGCACCCAGTGTTCAATGAGTGCTTAGAATGTCTACTCATATGATGTATGCGTTTGTAATTTGAAAAGAAAAGACCATTTAGTGAAGAGTTAACACTGCTTTGAGGGCAAAGTGTGCTTTTGCAAGAGAGGTGTAGGATTTAGCATCTTGTGTGTGAGTTTTGAAATGTGTTTAAGCACAAAAAAATAAAAATAAAACACTAACACAAGGGTGGGGTTTGCGTGTTCAGCTGCAGGACCGGACCCAGTTCAGTGACGGGGATCTGCTCCAGCTGAAGCGCTACTGGGACCGGGGCATGACCAGCCTGGGCTCGGTGTGCAGGGAGAAGATCACCGCAGCAGCCAACCAGCTCAATGTAGACTCTGAGATAGTCAAGGTAAAAACTAATTCATTTATGTCACTCATTTTCAGTTTTGTAAAAACCGCAATAAACATTTCTTGGTTTGATTCCGTTATTTTTTTTCTTTTTTCTTTCTGCTCAGCAAAAGGTAAAAGTACCACAAATAGTATAATGCATTGCTAATGAATAAACTCTGCTGGAAACCCCATATAGAATATGTGAGGGCTAAGATGGCAAAGAGCATCTCGATCATTAGTAAGGTGAGACATGTACTCAATCCCAACTCATTGCACACTCTGTACTGTAAAAATAGGGAAACAATGTCCAGGCACGCACTCCAGGTTTTTCCAAATTTATTGGCAGCCTGTAATCATGACGTTTCGGTGTGAACACACCTTCTTCAGAATGGCTTGCATGAAGCATGAAGGGTAAGTGACCCTAGTATATACAAGACAAACAGGAAGTGACAACACTCTGTACTGTGCAATGATCTTGCATTACTGCACAGAGGTATGGGGTAACACATACAAAACAACCACACACACCGTTTCTACAATCACACATTTTGAAGTTCATTGATATGGTAAACTTTAAAACTCTGCAAGTTATGTACAAAGCAAGAAATAATCAATTACCGGTAAATGTAAGAAGCACTTTCTGGATAAAGAGGAGGGATACAACCTCAGAGGACCATTGAACTTAAAAAAACCTGTGACTGTCGACTAATGCTTGTATATCTTATTGTGTGTTGTCATGTTTGTTTAAAAAATAATAAAAAAAGAAAATACAAAAAAAAACCTGTGATAAACAAACCTGAAAATAATGTGTATCTCCTCTTACCCTGTGGAATGGACTAGAGCTGTGGTTCTCAACCTGTGGTACGCGTACCACTGGTGGTACTTGGGCCCCCTGCTGGTGGTACTCGGAGGGATCCCTGGAATCTCAATGTTTTTCAAAAATGAAATAAAACCAAGTTTAAAATCAAAATACTAATACAATAATTGAAATTGGGATTTAAAATAAGTTGTACATTTATTAATTGCATGCTAAAAATATATTTTCTTCAAGTTTAGTCTTTTTCATTAAACATGATTAGGTTTTTCCTTCCAAATAAATTAAACCTATTTTAATTGAAACAGACTAAATCTATTTAGTTTGAATTTTATTTAACCAAATTCATTTACCAAATATTTTTATTTAATCATTCTGAAATAAATTCAGCCCAAATAAACAAAATCGCTTGCCATTTGGTACTACCTAATTAGTCAGTCAAACAATATATCAAACATTTAAGAAATAAAATAATTCCCACAAAATCACCAAAACAAACCAGCTTTTTCCAGGTATAAATTAGTCATTTAAATGAACAATTAACAAAAATGACAAGATATACATACCAATAGTGTCTCTGACGTGATTCTTTCACTGAACCCTCTTTTTCTAATTCATACTGTACATGGGCATTATTCTCCCACTGAATAACTAGTCCTTCCACAAAGGATATCTTTCCTCTGCCTATTCCACCCCAAGATGGCATTCACACCTGAATCAATTTGCTGCTAATTATCTACTGCAGCAACTCTCCCATCACAGTAGTTCAGGGCTGGCTGCCATCTTGTGATATTTTACAACTTAAGATTCACTTAAAATTTACTAGAGAAAATAACAATTATTTTGTAACAGTGCATAGTAGTTAGTGGTAAAGTATAGTAAAAGACAGTAAGAATGTTAGTGTTTTTTAATATCGGATATTGATTGAAGGTGTGTTTTTAGTTGATGGCGGAAATTGGGCGGGTTTCAGCTGTCATTATATTATGTTATATATATATATTCAGCCTGAATAAGAGCTGCTGACAACGCCCCAGGGATTCATAAAGTATCTGTCTAAATAAACTGTTCATGGTAGATACAGGGGCCGTTGAGTACAACCTTTAGTTTTGAATGTTTCAAGGTGACATATTTGGTCCAAAGGGAAGCCAGAAAAGGCGATGCTTTAGGCCAGGGGTTCTCAAACTTTTAATGCATGACCCCATTTTATTTAGGATTTTTTTTGGCGACCCCACGCTTAATGTATTGCGTAATTTCAACATGGAATTAAGGAATATCAAAATAAAAGCACATGTTGTTGAACTTGATCATGCATATTTATTAGAACATTTAATTACAGCACTATGTTATCAATACACATTTATAAAACTAGGCATATTTAGTCAAAAATATATAATTTACCAATGCGCAAAAACCACTATCACCATACACTGTCACCTACCCACGACCCCACTTTGGGTTGCGACCCGTAGTTTGAGAACCGTTGCTTTAGGCAGATGAGACGAGAGGGGAATCTCTCCAAACGACTGAACATAGGAAGGATTCTGTATCTCTTCTCCGCCGGCGCAACTCAGTCACTCCTTTTGTTACCTGCGGTTCATCTACATCTGTTCCCCTTTTCTGATTGTCAGACCTGGATCAGTAACCGACGGAGGAAGTACCGTCTGATGGGCATTGAAATCCCGCCCCCCAAGGGAGGCCCGGCCGTGTTCGCAGCCTCTTCCCCGGGAAACGAGTCCCCGGTGGCTCTCAGCCCCGACCTGGAGGGCGTCCGGACGCCGGAGCTCGGAGACGACTCCAACGACGGGGGATCTCTCATACTGTCTGAAGGTGAGGCGGCAGCTACGTACACGCAGTACACATATGAAGTATCGATATTTATACAAAGATTTATAAATATATATATAAAAAAAAATGTGGCTTGACAAACTGCTAATGTTACTGAAATAAAAATGATTGGAATGAGGTGAACAGACTGAAAATGTTATCTTATCAGATAAAACGGATGATGTATATATATTTGTATTGCAGATGGTAACAAAGTCTTCCGTTGGGGACATAATTAATAGTTAGTAATAATCAAGTTGTGTGTTAAACTATGTGTTACCGGTCCCAATGGGCTACTGGGTACTAGGGATGGGCATTTTAATGAAACATCCAGATCGATTGATCGCATGCTATACTCGATTGATCGTGTATTACTCGAAAACAAATATTTTTTAACTTCAAAAATATATATATATATATATATATATATATATATATATTAGACATGTTTTTTTTTTTTTTTTTTTTTTTTTTTTTATTACTTATTTTTGTTTATTCACGTATTATGTTTTAGGAAACCAACAAACAGTTATAATCTTACACATACATGTGAAAAGATATGTAAAAAAAAATATACGGTATATATATATATTTTTTTTTTCATACAAATTTATCATTTAGATTTTTTTTCTTTTTTTCCCCCTCATAGCTACAAGTAATCGATTACTCACGCCCATCCCTACTGGGTACCGGAACAAATCATGTTCGCAGCCGGTCTCCATTCACTCCCTGAAAGCATAGAATATGATCAAGAGGAGTGAAGACACGTGCTGCTCAGTTTACTCCAGAAACTCCTCTGAGAGATTTATTGTCATCAATAACTCTCAATTAACAATTCGGTATCAAAACATCATATTTACATTTACATATATACATCATAGTAATTACATATGTATTCATTACATTTGTCTGTCTGTTCCTATGTCTCAGGTTAATCAATGTCAAACGTTATCAAGCTATTCATTGAAATCATTTACTTTCACCTTTGTTTCATTATCTTTGATTATCAAACCATTCATGTAAATCAGATACACATGCCTCTTGGGTTCAGGGGACTTAAATGGCTGGTGCTGAAAGGGTTAAGGGGGAGGGATTGAGACCTTTCCAGGAACGTCGGGGGCAATCCCCTACTCTTTGTGATGTGATAGGCACCCTGGGTTCTTTAACGACCAAATTCAGTCGGGACTGTCCCATTCGAAGGACGGCACTCGCAACTGCATCACCGTGACAGGGACATTGTTACTGTCAGGTCCAGAGGACAGAGTGCTCCCTGCTGAACAACAACACCACTGTCTGACAACTTTATTGCCCTATACCCATGTAGCCATGCTGCCGGGCAATGTGGATACATTGATATGAACTGTGTTCCTCCTCCTAGATGACACCACTGACTCGTACCAGAGAGAGGTGGAAGATGTGGCCGATGAATGCAGTGTGGTTCCCATGGACAACAATGTGGTACTGCTGCATTACACTGTTATAACATTAACAATATCTACCTTATCTATCTGGACTAGATAGAATAGAATATAAATACCTTATTCATCCTGAGGGAAATTAAATCGCTCACAGTAAACAGTAAACATTTAGGTAGACAAAACAAGTCACGAATAAGAATAAAAATAAGCCTTAGAATAAAATAAGCCTAAGAATAAAATACGGTCTGGGATATACATTTATATGTATATACATTATAATATAAAATATACAGTCAAATAGAAATCTACAGTAAGTGTACAGTAAGTGTAATATTGAACAATGTTGTTTTAAAAGTAAAAGTCTAAAGTCCAGGGCCCTCATTCATCAACGTGTTCTACGCACAGATCTGTGCTTACCCTGTGCGTACGATCATTTCTAAGCAAAGAGTGGGATTCATCAATTTCGATTTGAACTTGACTCCGTGCTTACATCTACGCACAGGTCAGACCAGGCGTACCTGACGCCCAGTGGTAGAATATATTATTACAACAAGGAAATGAGCTTCTGTGCATAATAACACTGGCATGTTCTGTACGAACCGTAGTTCATTATAGTTCATTGTAAAATAGCAACAGTAGTGTAATTATGGTCAAAACCCTATAAATAGCATTTGGAATAATAGATCTTTCTCTCAGAATGAATGCAGCATGGTTTATATAGCGTTATCGGAATATACTGGGTGTAGGCTACTGACTGACTGCGCTCCGCGTAGCTTGATTGATTGATTGATTGATTGAAAAGTTTATTAACAGATTGCAGAATGGGTACAGTACAGTACAGCTCAGTACATACAATTGTTAATTGGGGATGCAGACCAGAGAAAGACTTTCGTCTTGTTTACATCAGGGTCCCCCATTTTCAATTCATCATAAATCATAAAGCTCAACTCGTTATTATTTTGCGCACAGACCGCAGGGTGTAGGCTACTGACTGACTGCGCTCCGCGTAGCTTGATTGATTGATTGATTGAAAAGTTTATTAACAGATTGCAGAATGGGTACAGTACAGTACAGCTCAGTACATACAATTGTTAATTGGGGATGCAGACCAACTTTCGTCTTGTTTACATCAGGGTCCCCCATTTTCAATTCATCATAAATCATAAAGCTCAACTCGTTATTATTTTGCGCAGACCGCAGAAACACGGGAACGTTTTGATTATATTTAAAAGGCTTTACGTTAAACGAAACAAGTGGAATTTCGAAGCTGTAAGCAGAATACAAGTCATATGAATATAGTGTTCTTCCCCCTTTTTACTGTATAAGAAAGAATAGAAAACGCATTGCAATGACACCAGATAGTGGACAGACTATGTATATGATGGGATTCAAGTTCATGTATTGAAAGGCAGGCTACATCATACATGCAGTGAGATTCATTGTTCTTGTATATGCTCTCGTATTATTGTATAGGCTACCCAATACTGACATCAAAATAGATTGTAGTATGCCTCTAGAAATCATATGCAGCAGGTAGAAAATTGACGGGAGATCCATCGCGATTTGGAATAAAATTGAGGATAACTTTAATCCCTGGGTATTAATCAAACAACACGGGAAAAGGCAGTCATATTCCAGCGCGGTATTTATTAGTGTTTGCGCTGCCCAGGCAGCAATGGTTAATAGATATCATATCCGACATCACCGTAAGTGTATACGTCTGTCAGCCTGTCTCATGACACGCTTCCCTCGGCTTAGTCCATTTTTCCACATTTCATGGGTGTATTCCATTACCGTATATGGTTAATCAGGGGCGGTTTTGGTATGCAAATACGTGAAAGCGTGCACGAGCCGCGGCGCAGAGCCAAGGTGGGATTCATCATGACAGGTGTGCGTAGAGCCTGCGTACGCACGTGTGATGAATCCTGACTTCCCTGTGCGTACACTAGTTCTACATTCCGTGCTTACGTGTGGAAATAGAACATGTTCATCAACGTGTCCTACGCACAGATCTGTGCTTACCCTGTGCGTACAATCATTTCTAAGCAAAGAGTGGGATTCATCAATTTCGATTTGAACTTGACTCCGTGCTTACATCTACGCACAGGTCAGACCAGGCGTACCTGGCGCCCAGTGGTAGAATATATTATTACAACAAGGAAATTAGCTTCTGTGCATAATAACACTGGCATGTTCTGTACGAACCGTAGTTCATTATAGTTCATTGTAAAATAGCAACAGTAGTGTAATTATGGTCAAAACCCTATAAATAGCATTTGGAATAATAGATCTTTCTCTCAGAATGAATGCAGCATGGTTTATATAGCGTTATCGGAATATACAGGGTGTAGGCTACTGACTGACTGCGCTCCGCGTAGCTTGATTGATTGATTGATTGAAAAGTTTATTAACAGATTGCAGAATGGGTACAGTACAGTACAGCTCAGTACATACAATTGTTAATTGGGGATGCAGACCAACTTTCGTCTTGTTTACATCAGGGTCCCCCATTTTCAATTCATCATAAATCATAAAGCTCAACTCGTTATTATTTTGCGCAGACCGCAGAAACACGGGAACGTTTTGATTATATTTAAAAGGCTTTACGTTAAACGAAACAAGTGGAATTTCGAAGCTGTAAGCAGAATACAAGTCATATGAATATAGTGTTCTTCCCCCTTTTTACTGTATAAGAAAGAATAGAAAACGCATTGCAATGACACCAGATAGTGGACAGACTATGTATATGATGGGATTCAAGTTCGCGTTTTTGTTGATCATAGGCATGCTGTCAGAGTATGATATCAGAACATTTGTCGTCACAGATCATGTCCTAATAGAACATAGGCTATGGCATGGATCGTGATATTGTGTGGACTGTTATTATTACTGTCTGTACCGGTACCACCCATTGTGACAACAGCCTTGTGAGTCCCGCACACAAACATGATGGAATTCAAGTTCATGTATTGAAAGGCAGGCTACATCATACATGCAGTGAGATTCATTGCTACCCAATACTGACATCAAAATAGATTGTAGTATGCCTCTAGAAATCATATGCAGCAGGTAGAAAATTGACGGGAGATCCATCGCGATTTGGAATAAAATTGAGGAGAACTTTAATCCCTGGGTATTAATCAAACAACACGGGAAAAGGCAGTCATATTCCAGCGTGGTATTTATTAGTGTTTGCGCTGCCCAGGCAGCAATGGTTAATAGATATCATATCCGACATCACCGTAAGTGTACACGTCTGTCAGCCTGTCTCATGACACGCTTCCCTCGGCTTAGTAAATTTTTCCACATTTCATGGGTGTATTCCATTACCGTATATGGTTAATCGGGGCGTTTCTGGTATGCAAATACGTGAAAGCGTGCACGAGCCGCGGCGCAGAGCCAAGGTGGGATTCATCATGACAGGTGTGCGTAGAGCCTGCGTACGCACGTGTGATGAATCCCGACTTCCCTGTGCGTACACTAGTTCTACATTCCGTGCTTACGTGTGGAAATAGAACATATTCTACGTTCATCAACGTGTCTTACGCACAGATATGTGCTTAACCTGTGCGTACGACCATTTCTAAGCAAAGAGTGGGATTCATCAATTTCAACTTGAACTTCACTTCGTGCTTATGTGTACGCACAGCTCGGAGCACACTTAGCTGACGCCCAGTGGTAGAATATATTATTACAACAAGGAAATGAGCTTCTGTGCATTAGTTTCAACACTGGCATGTTCTGTATGAACCGTAATTCATTATAGTTCATTGTAAAATAGCAACAGTAGTGTAATTATGGTCAAAACCCTATAAATAGCATTTGGAATAATAGATCTTTCTCTCAGAATGAATGCAGCATGGTTTATATAGCGTTATCGGAATATACGGGGTGTACTGACTGACTGCGCTCCGCGTAGCTCAACTCGTTATTATTTTGCGCACAGACCGCAGAAACACAGGAACGTTTTGATTATATTTAAAAGGCTTTACGTTAAACGAAACAAGTGGAATTTCGAAGCTGTAAGCAGAATACAAGTCATATGAACACCCACGATATAGTGTTCTTCCCCCTTTTTACTGTATAAGAAAGAATAAAAAACGCATTGCAATGACACCAGATAGTGGACAGACTATAGCTGGGATTCAAGTTCGCGTTTTTGTTGATCATAGGCATGCTGTCAGAGTATGATATCTTAATCAAACATTCTAGAACATTTGTCGTCACAGATCATGTCCTAATAGAACATAGGCTATGGCATGGTCCATCGTGATATTGTGTGGACTGTTATTACTGTACCGGTACCACCCATTGTGACAACAGCCTTGTGAGTCCCGCACACAAACATGATGGAATTCAAGTTCATGTATTGAAAGGCAGGCTACATCATACATGCAGTGAGATTCATTGTTCTTGTATATGCTCTCGTATTATTGTTTATATAGGCTACCCAATACTGACATCAAAATAGATTGTAGTATGCCTCTAGAAATCATATGCAGCAGGTAGAAAATTGACGGAAAATCCATCGCGATTTGGAATAAAATTGAGGAGAACTTTAATCCCTGGGTATTAATCAAACAACACGGGAAAAGGCAGTCATATTCCAGCACGGTCTTTATTAGTGTTTGCGCTGCCCAGGCAGCAATGGTTAATAGATATCATATCCGACATCACCGTTCTCATAACACGCTTCCCTCGGCTTAGTCCATTTTTCCACATTTCATGGGGGTATTCCATTACCGTATATGGTTAATCGGGGCGGTTCTGGTATGCAAATACTTAAAACAGTGCACAAGCTCAAACGTAGGATCAAAGTCATATTTATCAAGACAGGTGTGCGTAGAACCTGTGTACGCACGTGTGATGAATCCCGTTTTTTTCGTGCATGCACTGATTCTAAATTCTGTGCTTACGTGTGGAAATAGAACATATTCTACGCCACGTTGATGAATGAGGGCCCAGGAAGATGGTCACTCTGTGCTCAGTGATGCAGTGAGGAACAGTGATGCATTGTAAAGTCTGATGGCTGTCGGAATGAAGGACTTCCTGTGCCGTTCAGTGCTACATCTTGGGAGTCTTCGTCTAGCACTGAACGTGCTCCTTCTGTCAGCCAATGCTGGGTATAGACTACATGGGGAAAGGAGGTTGTTCAGGAAAAGTATATGCAATGGAATTCTGATTCCAAGCTTTTTGAAATGATATGCATTATGCACATGCAGGCACATAATGAAACGCTTGCATGGGTAGCCAAATATTCAGTTTAAGAGCTTTCTGATCCTACGATTATGCACAATTAATAGAATATATTTTCACATCACATCATCAATTGTTTCTCATTGTGCTCTTTCATATATCTTGCAAACCAAATGGAATTGGTTTTGGAATATATAGCCTATGTGAGAGTGTGTGCCCCTTTTCCTCTCCAGTCTCTCACATATCCAAACACAGTTTTGCACAAATTAATTAGTTCTGTTCAAATCTGTTTTGCATGGATTAATACATTTGAGTTTGTCCTCATATGACATCATCCAAGACACTGCATTTTTGTGTTAATTGAAATTATGTAGATGTTGGAAAAAACAACACATAGTCTAAATAATTATGGAGACGGTGTTAGTAAAAGTAAAATGTTAGTAAAGTTAGTGAGTTGTTTTCTATACTTACAGTACAGTGAATAGGGATTTCTTTTGGGAAATCAAAGCATTACAACTAAATATCTAGTCAACTTAAAACAGTAGCAATAACATGTCTTGGAAAATCAACTACACTGACAATGAAGTTCAGCTATATTATATCTGATAATGTATTATTATAGGAGAAATTACTTCTAAGTCACGGCTGTTTAAAGATGCTATAGATTAAATGTTCATGTAGACAAATCATAAAAAAGGAATATTGTTATTTGCATGTATCCCCTCCCTACTTCCTGTTTCCCCACGTGGAATGCACTGGATTGGATAAGCGTGCTGCTAGTTGAGAGATCCCTGTTTTTCTGCTCCCATTTTCAAAAAGAAAATGGCGGCTTGCTTGCTCGCTTGTCAACTCCTGCCACCACCTCCTAATAGACAGTCTCCTCCCCACCGTATGTATATTTCTCTCCCACCCACCCACCCCCTCCTAATGTACAGTCCCCTCCCCATCATATGTATATACTCTGTCAGGATCTAGGGGTAACAGTACTGTATATTTGAATACCGTTTATGTCACAAATGTATCAGTACTAAATACCTATATGTCCCTATGCCTAAGTGTCATGTATGTTGTGTATGTCATAAATGTCTATATGAATTGAAAATGGGGGACCCTGATGTAAACAAGACAAACGTCTTTCTCAGGTCTGCATCCCCTTAACAATTGTGTGTATTGAGCCGTACTGTATTGTACCCCATTCTGCAATCTGTTAAATAAAGTTTTCATTCATTCAACTCTTTTTCAACCTAAAATTGAACCTAAAATATGTTTCTGACAACATTTTACTATTTAGAAATGGGGTAGGCCTATACATTTGCAAGATCTCGATTCATATTTGATCTGCAATGCCTAGTTTGACAGTTTGATCTGAACTTAGTTCGATGGTACAGCATACAATAATGAATAATTACGATAACTAGCATATCCTATGTAATTCTGTGTAAGCGCACCATTGTTTTGGTCTGACACACTGGTGCTCTAGTGTGACATCTAGTGGCTGAATGTCATCTATAGAACCTTAAGTGTATGCAGTCAATATGATTTCATTGT
>NC_140180.1:72394276-72431776 GCF_963971535.1 Notolepis coatsorum | reverse complement strand
GATTGCTCTTCGTTCTTACCAAAGGCTTTGTTTACCCTGTGATCTAAGGATGATAACTCAGGAGAACTCTACTAAATTGTTCTGGATCAGTGCAGCAATCTGCAAAGGGGCTTGACGTCTGTGAAATGTTTTGATATAATGGCCTACAGTCGGACCATCTTAATGAACAAGTAGCCTGATCCTGAAGCTCCTCATTCATTACATCCAAATGTGTGCTGAAAAGTACCTAAGTCCTAGGGCCTAATTGTTTTTGGATGCTCCAATTTGAGCGCTATAGGACTTGATATTACATCCACCCTGTGGTAATTGGATACTTTTACACAAGCCTTAGATATATTGTGTGGGATCAGGCCATCAGGGTAAACACTTAAAGGAACACGGCAGACATTATGGGAAACACGCTTAACGTCTTCCCCAGATTCAGACAAGTAGATTGATACCAATTTCCTCTTTGTACATTCAGTAGAAAGCTAACTAGGCTAGTGGTCCGTATATATATCCGCTTTCATTCATTTGTGCTAAGCTAGACCGGTTTGCAGAAATTGGTATCTATTCTATTTTCTTGTCTGACTCTTATCTGGAGAACATGGTAGGCACATTTCCCATAATGTTGCCATGTTCCTTAAGGTAATCGTCTCGCTTCTTTTTTAAAACTTTGGCCATTCCCCTGGCTCTTTTATACGTTTATCGCATTTTATTCTGGTCAAGGATGACCGACAGAAACAGGCTGAAAGGGTTCAGATGGGGGGGAAGACACTCTGGGAAAGGCACGGCTGCAGTCCGGGATTCGAACTCGCTAAACCCCAGATCCGTGACGAGCACGGTTGTCCCCGGCGCCGAAATGGCACTCGCGGTACGTGGTGAGCTACTGGAGCTCCCCAATCGTCTCGCTTCTATCAAATATTGAGTGAGAAGGTGACGCGCTGCTGAACTGTCCTCCATAGGAAGACGCACGTGGCCTTGAGGCTTGTCACCCCAATGCACAATGGGTCTGAACTAGGCTAGCTGTGACCCTGGGCTGTGAAGATAATTAATCTAGACCTACCGTAGGTACAGTATCGGCTAACACTGTTTTCATGCGGTTGTTTTTCAATCTCGCAGCTAATAAGTGAACCCATTTCTATGCTGCGAGTGTAGGCTGTGTTCCCTTTGTTCATGCTGTGATGAGCCATAGTATAGGTGGGAGTAAAAAATAAATCAGTGAGAATAAAGACACAGGCGCAGCAGCCCCGGCATTTAGGAGGTTAGATGCAAAACACATACACCGAGGCGAAGGCAGAGTCCATATTTAATGCTGTTTTTCTCAGCATCGTATCTTGCAGTGGAATTTAAATACTACTTTATTTTCTTTTAGAAGACGCTTTGTAATAACAGAGTGTTATAGGTCTATGTTTTGTGGATGTATGTCTGCTGGTGGCTCCACCCCCTCAGTAGGCTTGCGTAGCGCTATGAGTCATCCCCTCCTCAGAGGCTTGATGGAATTCAACACACACACACACGCAGTGAATTGAATACATCATGCAGGCTGAGCCTCCATGCAGCACTGAAATATAGAGCCACCGCTGGACAGCGTCGTGGCGGCGTCCTCCTCGTCCGCCGCTCTTGCCCTTGTTAAAGTACCTCTGGGATTCCACCACTGACGCTTTCCATCCCAAATGTAGGCTGACATAAATGACCTGAAGGAGAATCCCTGAGTATCAATCAGAAGTCTGCTTTGTGTATGGAAACAACATACACTTTTGTCCTCTGTGGCCAACTGGCCATGTCAAGTAAGACATGGCAACAGTCAGGGGGCCTAGTAGCGCTATGTTGTTGATTGCGGCCCCAGCAAAACCTCCACCTCTAGGGGCTGTGTTGTTGTTGTTGTTGTTGTTGTTGTTGTTTTTGCTCTGGCTGCGGATTAAGCTAGAATGCTAATAATGACGGGCTTTATAGAGACAGGAATAGTGCAGGACAGCTGGACAGGATTAAAGTATGGACTCCATATTGTTTGGAAACAAACCACTCTCTCCTCCAGTACAAAAACTCTCCATCATCACAGGTGAGTCATGGACTTAGAACGGCTTGTGTTTCCGTTTGAATAATCTATCCTACGGTGAGGCGTGTGAGCAAGTCGTTATCATGGACTCTTTGTTTTTCAGTGCCGCTGGCTGAACCGCTGCCAGCGCTGAGACGTGCAGAGGTGTGAATGTTTACCGGCAGCGGCTCCCCTGCTGAGTTGTGTTGTGTGTTTCTGCTTCCAGGTCAACGGACATCAGATTATGGATGAGCCCATGGAGGAGGAAGAGTCTTTCACACACTGTGTAAGTAATCTGCAGCTCAGCATATTGTGTGTGTGTGTGTGTGTGTGTGTGTGTGTGTGTGTGTGTGTGTGTGCGCACAATGTGACTTGTATCCTCTGTGTATGTGTGTGTTTACAGGAAGAGGAGACCTATAAGGAGATTCCCATCACCCACCACGTGAAGGAGGGCTGTGAGAAAGCCGACCCGTCACAGTTCGAGCTGCTCAAAGTCCTGGGCCAGGGCTCATTTGGCAAGGTGAGGAACTTAACGGTGGCACTCCACGGGCTGTATATAGTGTATATATAGATATAGTATATATATCAAGAGATACAAGCCAGGAAGCCTGCATATAATTTTAATCCTCTTCCGCTCTACGTCTTTCTCCTCCTTCTCCTCTTCCTCCTCAGGTATTTCTAGTGAGGAAGATCGTGGGACCAGACGCCGGCCAGTTATATGCAATGAAAGTTCTGAAAAAGGCATCGTTGAAAGGTATGATTTCATCTTCATAATAGATATGTCCATCTACTGTATATCCACTAGACATTTGACTGTTTAAGTATCTAGTATGTTCTGCGTGTATCTATATCCACCCAAGTCATTTTACTGTTAAGTATCTAGTATGTTCTGCGTGTATCTATATCCACCAAGTCATTATACTGTTAAGTATCTAGTATGTTCTGCGTGTATCTATATCCACCAAGACATTGTACTCTACCATTCTTTCTCGTCTTGTCTTTGCAGTCAGGGACAGAGTACGCACTAAGATGGAGAGAGACATTTTAGTGGAGGTCAATCACCCCTTCATAGTGAAGTTGCACTACGGTAAGGCTCTTGAGAATGCGGGAATATCATCGCTGTCCGTGTTGACGTGTGTGTGGGTGACTCTCTTTTTCTCTGTCTCTTTCTCTCACCATCTCTCTATCCATCCCAGCCTTTCAGACGGAAGGGAAGCTCTATTTAATACTGGACTTTCTCAGGGGAGGAGATGTTTTCACTCGCTTATCCAAAGAGGTACGCTCACCTTCTACTGTCCTTGTGTCTCGCTACCCCTCACAGGGCTGGGCGATAAAACCCAACATTATGAATCCCTTTACTGACACAATTTTGCCCTTAACTGTATGTTAGTTAAAGGAAAACGCCAACATTTTGCAAAATTATCTTACCGTCTTCTCCAGAGACAGACAATCCGATGGATACCAGTTTCCTCTCCGAGTTCAGTATAAAGCTATCTGGCTTCATGTTAGCCTAGCTTAGCACAATGAATGGAAGTGGCCGGTTAGCCTTCGGGAGAGGTGTTAGTTGGACAATGCCTAGGCTAACCGGCCATGTCCGCTTCCAATTCATGTTCCCAAAATGTTGGCGTCTTATTTTAATGCATTACTCCAGTGCACTCCAGTGTGATCATGGTTTTGAACTGTCCACTTGTTGACAGACAAACTTGTTTACAGACAGCAAAGACAATGGAGAATGTGGTATTTGTGCTACAGTGTTTGAAAAAGGAATTATCGTTTAATTTATCATAAATGTGATGATATACTGTGATATGGACTTCAGGTCAACCTCACTTACAAATGTACGCTACATAATTCGATTTCTTTCTATATATAGTTAATTTGATTGTTTTCTTTTCATTATTTGACAATGAAACAAACCTGTATAGGTATATAAATATAACAAAAAAATATATATTTCATACATACTCAAGATTGGTGTAGATTAAGTATAGTCTAACCTAAACATGTGGCATTAAAGTATCTTGTTGTTGTAACCTAAACAGGAGTACATATAATTTGTTATAGATGCATGTTATTCTTCAGTTATTATTCCAGTGTACTGATGAAGTGTAACCTAAACGGGAGTGCCTTTTCAAAATGAAACAATGACTTGTTACTCTGGCACAAACACTACTGATCCCTTAAAGGAACACTCAACATTTTGGGAATTATACTTGTTTGCCATCTCCTTCAGAGTGAGATGAAGTTTGATATCAGTTTCTTCTGTGTGTCCAGTAGCCCCAGATAGAGGCCCAGGTGCATGCTAGCCTAGCTTAGCACAAGGACTGGAAGCAGTAGGGAGCAGTTAGCCTAGTTTAGCACAAGGACCAGAAGGAGTAGGGAGCCGCTAGCCTAGCTTAGCACAGGGACTAGGAGTAGGGAGCAGCTAGTCTGGCTTAGCACAAGGACCAGAAGGAGTAGGAAGCAGCTGGCCTAGCTTAGCACAAGGACTGGAAGCAGTAGGGAGCAGCCAGCCTAGTTTAGCACAAGGACTGGAAGCAGTAGGGAGCAGCTAGCCTAGTTTAGCACAAGGACTGGAAGCAGTAGGGAGCAGCCAGTCTAGTTTAGCACAAGGACTGGAAGCAGTAGGGAGCAGCCACCCTAGTTTAGCACAAGGACTGGAAGCAGTAGGGAGCAGCCAGCCTAGTTTAGCACAAGGACTGGAAGCAGTAGGGAGCAGCCACCCTAGTTTAGCACAAGGACTGGAAGCAGTAGGGAGCAGCCAGCCTAGTTTAGCACAAGGACTGGAAGCAGTAGGGAGCAGCCAGCCTAGCTTAGCACAAGGACTGGAAGCAGTAGGGAGCAGCTAGCCTAGCTCCATCAAAAGTGCAGAAATACAACTTCAAAACGGACACACAGAGATGATATTGATATCAATCCTCTCGTCTTGACTCTGAGGGAAAATGGTTCCTCTTTAAGTAAGGTGTCATTCATCTCATCCTGTTCCTGGAGTAGTTCCTTGAAAGCGTTTGCAGCATTAAGTCACTTAAAGAAGCCCAGATCTTTTTAGCTTCAAAAAGCTTTCAGGAAACTCGCACCAGAAGTGATTGTTGTCATAGATAACCTTCCTGTTGAAGGGATGATAGAAGCAAGCAGCTCGCCGTCGGCAGCCGTGTTGATGTTTTAAAGATGATGATGATGATAATAATCTGCTTTCTGCTTTTTAAGTATTAATGTTTTAAAGGAACACACTAACATTATGGAAAATGCACTTACCGTCTTCTCCAGAGTCGGACAATAAGATGGATACTAATTTCCTTTCTGCGTCCAGTAGAAAGCTATCCAGCACGAATGAACAGAAGCGGATATGGACCAGCTAGCCTAGCTGTTGGCCAAAAACAACCTCTCCTGGAGTTTTAAGCTAGGCTAGTGGTCCGTAATCGCTTCCATTCATTTGTGCTAAGCTAGGCTAGCTTTCTACTGAACGCACAGAGAGGAAATCCGTATCTGTGTATTCGGACTCTGGGGAAGATGGTAAGCGCATTTCCCGTAATGTTGGCGTGTTCCTTTTTAAAGATGATGACAATAATGTTAATGTTAATAATGTGTCTTCTCTCTTTGTGGCTGTTGAAGTGTTGTCTGCTGCTGTTTTCCTCCTCTGAGTCCCGAGAGTAAATTTGTCCAGTTCTTATCAGGTTATGTTTACAGAGGAGGATGTGAAATTCTACCTTGCAGAGCTGGCCCTGGCCCTCGACCATCTGCACACCCTGGGCATAGTTTACAGAGATCTCAAACCAGAGAAGTATGACTCTTCACCTTTCACCTTTTTTCACCCTGGCTGCCGTCTTAAAATCTGTTGAAATGAGGCAGGGTGGGGAAGAAATCTTTCTTTGACAACTTTGAAATTCAGCAATCACTGGGACCAGGATTCTATTTAAGTGAAGTGAGGGAAGTCTCCTTTCAAATCCTCTTTCCAAGCTGTTCATTTCTGGTAATGGCTCCTTAATGACTTTCCCAGAAAACCACAAGAAGGCACCATTACCGGAAATTAACAGCTAGGGGAAACTTTTTGTAATAATCACTGAGATTTCTAAACACGAAAATGACTGTTAAAAACAATTTTGGTTATTTAATCCACAAGTTTGTAATTACAATAGTATGTTCTGTGTTTTTTTTTTTTTTTTTTTAGTATTTAGATTTTTGAAGTGGTATTTCTATTGTGAAGTTTTAACATTGAAATCGAACGGGCACTACCGTGTCCTACCACCCCATCGTTGCATCACAGTTTACCAATACGCAGAGCGTGTGAATAAAGCAAACTCACCCGTCGAAGCCAACCTCACCTCACACACTGTAGTCACCCCCAAACCCTTGAAGGGGAAATTGGCTTTAAAAACAGAATTTGCATGTTTTTTTTTCGAGAGAGAGAGAGAGAGAGAGAGAGAGAGAGAGAGAGAGAGAGAGAGAGAGACCTGTCAGAGGAGCAGCTTCAAGTTTGGTTTTGTTGACACCGCAGATTAGCATAATTAGTTTATTTGTTTCTCGCTTTGGAAGAGACTCGTTCACGATCATACTTTAATAACACAAGCTCTGTTTTTAGTATCTCGTTCCCTCTACAGTAGATTAATACATTGAACATGTATAACCTCCGCCCCTTTAACTAGCCGTGACACGTCAGACCCACAGAACGTATGCAAGCTAGCTCTCCATTGGGTTCTGAAAGGCGACACATTGAGAAATAAACAAATAGCTTGATGGTGAATAGTCATCAGACTCACCATGGCGATGTGTTGGTCTGATTATGTGCGTGAAATTCATCTCTGGACATTTTTGTTTTTCAGCATCTTACTTGATGAAGCTGGACATATCAAGTTAACAGGTATGCACTGTTCTTGACCTAGTACTGCTTTAAGGTATGCACTGTTCTTGACCTAGTACTGCTTTAAGGTATGCACTGTTCATGACCTATCACTGCTTTAAGGTATGCACTGTTCTTGACCTAGTACTGCTTTAAGGTATGCACTGTTCATGACCTAGCACTGCTTTAAGGTATGCACTGTTCATGACCTAGTACTGCTTTAAGGTATGCACTGTTCATGGCCTAGTACTGCTTTAAGGTATGCACTGTTCTTGACCTAGTACTGCTTTAAGGTATGCACTGTTCATTACCTAGCACTGCTTTAAGGTATGCACTGTTCTTGACTTAGCACTGCTTTAAGGTATGCACTAGGGATGTCCGATATTATCGGCCTACCGATATTATCGGCCGATATCGGCATTAAAATGTGATATCGGAAAATATCGGTATCTGTTCAATTTTTTTTTTTTTTTTTTTTTAATATCTCTATAACCTTTATTTACCCAGGCATGCAAGTAAGAACAAATTCTGATTTTATTTATTGTCAAAAGTATGCATAATGTTGTAATTAATTCCACAACAAGAGATATGTAATGTTAATTACCTGAAATTATTCCATTTTTTGCGGGGGGGGGGGGGGGGGAAACCTTGCATATATCGGTATCGGTTGGTATCGGAAATTAAGAGTTGGACAATATCGGTATATCGGTATCGGTAAAAAAGCCAATATCGAGCATCCCTAGTATGCACTGTTCATGACCTAGTACTGTTTTAAACTGAAGTACAGGTACCGTACTGTAGGCCTGGGTGATATGGCCAAAGTATCATGATATTCTTCTTTGATTTGACCGTATAGACGGGTTTCTTGTCAGACTCAGTGTGTGCGTGGATCAAGGAGGCAAACATGTACGTAATTCTGGTCAGAACAACAGGGCAAACTACAAAATATTTGCATTTGTTAGCCATGCTAGCGGTCTAAACAATCAATCCATGCCAAAGCTAGCTGTGTAAAAGGTGAAGGACTCACACTCGCAGCCATGCTGATTTGGCTAAATGACATCCATCCAGTTTGAAACAACTTTTAGTGAGGGGACTCCATAGAGCCCAGTTGTACTTATTTTAGCACCACAGCTCAATGCAAGTAGGGGGGCAACTCAGTCAGAGTTCAGCAGGTATTGGCTCAAATACATTGGACCTCATGCTCAAACAGACTTAGGAGAAATAAAAATAAAAAATCTTCATAACTCCTCTTAGGAACTTCCCGGGCTGATTTTGGCATGATCGAACGGTTTCTTTTCGGAGATTGGTTCGTAGCTACGAACAGGATTTATGAATGCGGAAAGGCAGTCGTAAGTCGGACAGACTGGTGTAAGCCAGTGTTCTTAAGGGCTTCATTTGAGAGAAATCATTGGTGATTGCGTTCACGTCGATTCTACAGACATTCTCGGAATTAAATAATAATAATAAATATGACAATATTTGTATCATTAACAATTACATTTTACATTTATAGTCATGACTCAATGAGGCATTGTGATGTTTGAAAATAAATAAAAGCACTACACAAACACTGCAAATGACAGTGAATAAATAAATAAGAACTAAACCCAATCGCGTGAATGTAGCTATAGTGGAATATAATGTATTAATATTCCATATACCGTCACTATTATTATTTATTGTTGTATTTAAAAAAAATATATATATAAAAAAGAAGAGAAAATTATGTACATTACTTCGTGTGCACATTGTAAGAGCCAGTGGAGAAACATTCCACTGCTCATCTTACTGTTCACGAGTTGAATCCACACAAATGACGACAGACACAAAGGATATGTTTAACAGATTCCATAGAAATCGATAGTTTATTAGCAACATGCAACAGCCTGATGCAGGTGGCTTGGGGAGGATGCACATGGAGCTGCACGCTCCTGGGCAGCTGCGCTCAGTGCTAGGCCTACACACACACACACACACACACACACACACACACACACACACACAATATGGCATATCTACTGCTGCTGGAAGATATCGCTGATTGTGCACTGAGGAGGGAGTGCTAGTACCGCGACCATGCGGACCTATTTGCAGAGAGCGATGAGTATCTAGTGGGGCGCTTCAGGCTACAAAGACATGTGCAATACCCTGGAGCCAGCACTTAGGAGCCGGACCAGACGCTCACTGTGCCACCACACGTCCATCTTTTTCACTTCAGCCGCTGTGCGCTCCTCTCCTGACACCACGTTAACCTCACCTGCTAACTTGTCCCATGCCGCTTTTTCTGGGTGGCCTTGTACTCGTATTGACACTACTAAATAAGATGTCACGCTAAGATGTCATGTTCTACAGTATGACTTACTACTATAGGGTCTTTATACCTGTATCACTGTACATATTAATACTATAACTCTACATGCATCTGATGAGCACTATTACTTAGTAGTATTTATATATTTTATACCCAGTTTAATCACCTGTGCATTGTATATTACTATTGCACTTTACATTTTGGTTACATCTCTGGTTAGATTCCAAAACTTATTTTAGTTGTATTGTACTTGTGCTGTATAATGACAATACATTTGAATCAGTCGCAAATTGCTTTTGCCTTACCTGTTTTGAATATTTTCTACACACGGTCCAGTATTGCACACCTTATAAGGAGCTGGCTGGGCGTTTCTGTATGCAAATTATGGTGTATGAGAACGCGCTTTCAGTTTAAGAATGTGTAACGTTCTTCATTCAGGGGATCACAGATGGGAACACTTGGGTCATTTACGAACACCTTTTCGTGCGTTCAGGCATCTGGAGGAGGACTTTCGTAAAAAAAATTATTTTTATTTTTTTTAAACTTTGACCAGTCAGCTGGTTCTTTTAGCGTTTATCGCTTTTTCATCGCATTTATACTTGGTCAAGTTCGACCGACAGAAGCAGGCTGAAAGGGTTCAGATGGGGGGGAAGACACTCTGGGAAAGGCACGGCTGCCGTCCGGGATTCGAACGCGCTCAGCCCCAGATCCGTGACGAGCACGGTTGTCCACGGCGCTGAAATAGCACTCGCGGTACGTGGTGAGCTACTGGAGCTCCCCGTAAAATTTGTTTTTATGAACTACTTACGAAGATAGTGACGTACACTTTCGATCATGAGGTCCATTGTGTTTACAAACAAGAAACCTGTCTATAATGGTATTTCGCTTTCTTGGTGAAATTACAATGTGATATGGCATGTTATCTTAACACATTCGGGGCCATTCGATTCCGCCATCCTGTTCTAGCACGGCCAGGTTTTCATTACATAGTTTCAAGTTTCAAGTTTCTTGTTTCTTTAATAGTTGTCATACAGAAGTACAGAATACTTTTATACAAAATGCTTCTTACTGTTACGCTCCAGAGACTGTGCTAGACAAGATAAGTATCAATAACATAGTATAGCATGTAAATTAGAAGTAGAAAATGAGGTCACAGTGTTCAGTATAGACATATGTACAATGTTCGATGCAGAATAGACGTAACTGAGTTACCATATAATATACAATACTATGCAGTGTACTAATATACAAAACTATATAGTGCAAAGCAGAAATGGGATGAGGTACAATTTAGGTACAATTTACAGTTTTCACTGTGCGTCACCTTGTTTGTAGAGCTAAATCTATATTTTATATTATAGCTATGGATACAATACCATGGTCATTTGACAGTAACTATCTTCCGTTCAAGATGCAAAAAATAAGGAATTTTTTCATGAATACGTTCATACGTGGTGAATATAAGTATAATTTCGGAATGATCAGGGCTAATTCCTGGGAGGCTGGTTATAGGGCGCAACGTGAATTCTACTAAAACCATTGGCGTTTAGTCCCTGGACACGCTACTATTTCCAAATCAAATGCATATGATGGGTATTATGTTTCATCATGAATGCATGAAAGGGGGGGGGGTCGTTTCTGATTAATTGATGCCAATAAAGGCACTCGTTATTACCACAACACACGCCGATCAGGGGGATGGGTATGAAAATCATGCACGATCAAGCTGAAATTTACGTCAGATTGTCCTTACCTGTGGTCGGTGGTATTCCAAAAAGAATATTCCAATTATTTGATCGCTATCTGGTACATCCTATGTCCATCTGGTCCACGACATAACCCACAACAACATATGGATTGGGGATCCCGAAAATGATTCAATGCGATCGAGTGAAGCCCTAGGTTTCCCATTACTAGAAAAGTGTGCCCGGAGACATTTGAATGTAGCACCCGGTCTGGAACAGGCTTTACTGCACTCTCGATACTGCCTACTAGCAGGATCTGGCCGGTACTGCACCCTTGGAGTCCCAGTATGCCTTTTAATGGAAACATACAGGTCCCTGACATTTAATAGGATATTAAAAAAAAAAAAAAAGAAAAAAAAAAAAAAAAGGGGGGGAAACGATCCAAAAACGTATTTACGTTTATGGCCCTTAACCGTTGCGCCCAATAACATATATAAGTGTTGAAATTGTTAACGCCACTGCGTTAAGATAATTTGAAACAAGGTCTCAATCACATACTACTATGGAATAAGTTTCATCCAGCGCCTTTGCTTCAATCCATGGACAATCTTAGTGCAGCTTTAACATTGTGCATATTTAAGTGTGATACCCCCCCCCCCCCTCCTGTGTTTTTCTTCTGCAGACTTTGGTTTGAGTAAAGAGTCAGTAGATGCTGATAAGAAGGCTTATTCCTTCTGTGGTACGGTGGAGTATATGGCCCCTGAGGTGGTCAACAGGAGAGGACACACACAGAGTGCCGACTGGTGGTCCCTAGGAGTACTTATGGTACACACACACACATACACACACACACACACACACACACACACTACTTCCTTTATTCTTTATTAATAGCACAAAAGCCTTACTGAGCAACTTCCAAACTAACCGTTCATCTTCAACTATTCATTCATTCAATCTTTACTACTGTAATCTCGAAAGATCATTGAGAGCAAGCTCTCACTTACAATGACGTCGAGAGGTTCAATACATAATACAAAAACAATATAGAAACTGAAAAGAAAATCAATTAAACAATTTAAATGAATTAAAAATCTTAACTCTGTGGACCTTAAGTGTAAGCCAATCACCAGTGAGAGTATGATAAGGTCCAGAGTTCCAGTCCAGTAAGGAAGTGATGTAGGGTGGAAGATCATCAATAATGGGTTTATACAGAAACAGATGCCAGTGCAAGTCACGTCTCTACCAGGGAGGACCACCCAACCTTGTCATGCAGGATACAGTGATGGGTGCCATAACTGTCACCGGTGATAAATCTAAGAGCAGAATGATATACAGAGTCCAAAGGAAAGCAAGCAAAGCACATACTGTAAATATTTGTATCTGAATATTAGTTATTTACATAAATGCAATGTGAATGGGTCGAGAGGTTTCTCTTATTTTCTTTCAGTATATTTATACTTTCCCTTTTGCTGTGTGTGTTTAGTTTGAGATGCTGACGGGGACGTTACCATTTCAAGGGAAGGATCGCAACGAAACCATGAACATGATCCTCAAGTGAGTCACTGTGCCGCTCGGCCACACACCAGGCCCACTCCACACCAGGCCCACACCAGGCCCACACCACACCAGGCCCACACCACACCAGGCCCACACCACACCAGGCCCACTCCACACCAGGCCCACACCACACCAGGCCCACACCACACCAGGCCCACACCACACCAGGCCCACACCACACCAGGCCCACTCCACACCAGGCCCACACCACACCAGGCCCACACCACACCAGGCCCACACCACACCAGGCCCACACCACTCCAGGCCCACACCACACCAGGCCCACACCACACCAGGCCCACACCACACCAGGCCCACACCACACCAGGCCCACTCCACACCAGGCCCACACCACACCAGGCCCACACCACACCAGGCCCACACCACTCCAGGCCCACACCACACCAGGCCCACACCACTCCAGGCCCACACCACACCAGGCCCACACCACACCAGGCCCACACCACACCAGGCCCACACCAGGCCCACACCACACCAGGCCCACACCACACCAGGCCCACACCACACCAGGCCCACACCACACCAGGCCCACACCACACCAGGCCCACACCACACCAGGCCCACACCACTCCAGGCCCACACCACACCAGGCCCACACCACACCAGGCCCACACCACACCAGGCCCACACCACACCAGGCCCACACCACACCAGGCCCACACCACTCCAGGCCCACACCACACCAGGCCCACACCACACCATTCATTTTAGAACTACATCGCCTAGTTTGACCATTTGGTCCAAGTATTGTGAGCTATAGGTGTGTCACTGGACCAACCTAATTTGCATAAGGTTGGAACATTTAAACTTTGAAAAGAAGACCAGGAAAACACACTGCAACGCTCCCACAATGCACTGCAACCCCTACTGCAACGCTCCCACAATGCACTGCAACCCCTACTGCAACGCTCCCACAATGCACTGCAACCCCTACCGCAATGCTCCCACAATGCACTGCAACCCCTACCGCAACACTCTCACAATGCACTGCAATCCCTACTGCAACGCTCTCATAATGCACTGCAATCCCTACTGCAAAACTCCCACAATGCACTGCAACCCTGTCACAACGCTACCACAATGCACTGCAACCCTGTCACAACGCTACCACAATGCACTGCAACCCTGTCACAACACTACCACAATGCACTGCAACCCTGTCACAACACTACCACAATGCACTGCAACCCTGTCACAACAATACCACAATGCACTGCAACCCTGTCACAACACTACCACAATGCACTGCAACCCTGTAACAACACTACCACAATGCACTGCAACCCTGTCACAACGCTACCACAATGCACTGCAACCCTGTCACAACGCTACCACAATGCACTGCAACCCTGTCACAACACTACCACAATGCACTGCAACCCTGTAACAACACTACCACAATGCACTGCAACCCTGTCACAACGCTACCACAATGCACTGCAACCCTGTAACAACACTACCACAATGCACTGCAACCCTGTAACAACACTACCACAATGCACTGCAACCCTGTCACAACACTACCACAATGCACTGCAACCCTGTCACAACGCTACCACAATGCACTGCAACCCTGTCACAACGCTACCACAATGCACTGCAACCCTGTCACAACGCTACCACAATGCACTGCAACCCTGTCACAACGCTACCACAATGCACTGCAACCCTGTAACAACGCTACCACAATGCACTGCAACCCTGTAACAACACTACCACAATGCACTGCAACCCTGTAACAACACTACCACGATGCACTGCAACCCTGTAACAACACTACCACAATGCACTGCAACCCTGTAACAACACTACCACAATGCACTGCAACCCTGTAACAACACTACCACAATGCACTGCAACCCTGTAACAACACTACCACGATGCACTGCAACTCTGTAACAACACTACCACAATGCACTGCAACCCTGTAACAACACTACCACGATGCACTGCAACCCTGTAACAACACTACCACAATGCACTGCACGACTGCTTCTCCCAATAAATGAATAGGAAGCATTGAGACACTAAAGCATTCCTTGTTTAAATATGTGTTGGTGCAAGTTGACTAGTATTCTCTCTCTATCTCTCTATCCCTCTCCCTAATCTCTCTCCAGGGCTAAACTGGGAATGCCACAGTTCTTGAGTCTAGAAGCACAGAGTCTGCTGAGGATGCTTTTCAAACGTAACCCCGCTAACAGACTAGGTAAGACGCATGTGTGTTTTTATAAGGTGTTCACTGTTCAGACTACTGAGCTACAAGACGGCCAAGCACTGGGGGCGACAATGACTCAGGAGGTAGAGTGGACGTCCGGTAATCTGAAGGTTCCCGGTTAGATCCCGGCTCCTCCTGTCGAAGTGTCCTTGAACAAGACACTTAGCCCCTAATTGCTCCAGATGAGCAGGTCAGCACCTTGCATGGTTGCCTCCACCGTTGGTGTGTGAATATGAGGCATAAGTGTTTTGGATAAAAGCTGTTCTATAAATGCAGTCCATTCACACAGACACTGAGCGCTGCGGATGTCCAATCAGTGTGATTGGTATGAGATTGCATTTGACACCCAAGGTATAATTTAGACGTCTTTATTAATCAAACAAAGTTTCGATCCATGACTGATCTTTATCAGGTCAATTAAAAAACACCTGTTCATTCATTATATAGACTGGTCACCTGCTACATGACGTCACTCCGGGAGTAGACACAGGTGAAGCTCAAAACAAATCATTGTTGCAATGGTTAATCATTTTAACCCTGTCATGTCTGTCTCTTTAGGGGCCGGAGCTGACGGTGTAGAGGAGATTAAACGACATGCTTTCTTTTCCACAATCGACTGGAATGTGAGTACATCTCTATCGCCCCTTTCTCTCTTTCTCACCATGAACACCCTTCCATTTCTCACTTCTGATGTGACCGTTCACACCTAGCAGAAGGTTGACTGAGTGGCGACCAGCCCTCGGTCTTAACCAGGTCCAAATGTGTTTATTTGTGTGTGTCTGGGCGAGGGGCCAGCTCTCACTGTGTGTGCATAATAGCCCTGCATGAGTGTTTAACAGCCAGCGGGACACTATTGGCCGAGTTGAGAAGGGAAGGGAGGGGTTAATCTGGGAGAGATTTTGGTCACACACACATGCACGCACACACACACACTCACACACACACTCACAAAATCAACACTGCAGTGGGGTTTTATTTCTGCGTGTGCGTGTCATCAACAGAATCTATTAGGAGTGTCTGGAAGAACTGATGCTTCAGTACCAAGTCGATGCCACATTTTAAAGGAGCGTTCTGTTCCCATCTATTTAAAAAACGTCAGTATTAATGAGGTGGTTGAGGAGAGTGATGTGTATAGAATAGATTAAACAAACTACTTCTCTCAATGATCATATTCAAATGTAATCGCTTCATATTTTAGGACAATTTTACAATAATAAGGCCATGACGTTATGACATAACTAACAATAAATCAATGATTGGCAACACAGCCTCTGTACATATGATAATTAGTGTATTGGAGAGACTGAATTAATTGATACCCGACTCAACTATTATGCGGCCTAAGCTACTTGACAAACATAGAACAAGCAACTCAAGAGAGGTTAGTTTCGGTTAGTTTCACCCAATCTGGTCTGGTCATCCTCTAGTCTCTTCTATGTTCTGTATCAACCTTAAATTGTATAGACACATTGTTCATCCTGCCCCTCCTACTGCAAGTTACTATAGAAGGTCATGTGACCAGAGACCCCAATGTCTCCCAACACCCCCACCGGCTGTTTATCCCATAGTGTGGCCTGTCTAACCTCCAGATTTAAATTGAATGTGAGATTCATTGCCCTCATAGGAATGGTTATGGTGAGACCTAGATAATCCACAGGAGGATGCCATTGATTGTAACTCCTTTCTCATAGTGTAAAGAGTGAGCCTGGTCTAAATCTTCTTTGTATCTCTCTAGACCAGGGGTTCTCAAACTTTTTTATACCACGACCCCATTTATTTAGGAATCTTTGACCCCACACTTAATCTATCGCGTAATTTCAACGTGGAATTAAGGAATATCACAATAAAAGCACAAGTTGAACTTGATCATGCATATTTATTAGAACATTTAATTACAGCACTATGTTATCAATACACATTTATAAAACGAGGCATATTTAGCTAAATATGTTACCAAAACATAAAAAAATATATATAATAATATTGATTTAAAAAAAGAAGAAAATGTGCCAATGCGCTGTCACCTACCCACGACCCCACTTTTGGTCGTGACACGTAGTTTGAGAACAGCTGCTCTAGACTCTGATCACAGCTGTTATCTCCGAAATACAACTATTTTCTTGCCCTCACCTCCATAGACCTCCTCACCTCCAGGCCACACATCCCATGCCTTCTTGTTGGTGGTTTCTCAACTCGGGACTAGAGTAAATTCCCCTAAATCAAATTTGGCTACAGATGATTTAATTCTATGGTGGATGTTGGTACACTTCAGAGAGGCAGAGGGAATGACCCTCACTGCTCCATCGTGATACTGCCGCCCATAACATGTTTTCCATTTCCTGTAAGAATCGGTAGAAGTAAAAACATTGACTGTGGTCATACAGTTTCATACAGTTTCTCCAGGATTATCAAACGACATGGTGCTGAGTCGCAACGAGGGGGAGGCAAACGATTATAAATAAAGAAAGCCATTTGCTGTAATTTCCTGCAACCTAAAAACATAATTTCAATAAAATAGCAAACAAGAGTAAATTCCAAATTATTTATTTAAGTACAGTGTATGAGGTTGCACAATACTTTAATGTTGAACACATGCACGCACGCACGCACGCACACACACACACCGTGGAAAAGAGGAACAGAGGACTGAGCAATCACTTATTAGACAATGATGTGTCTGTTCCTAAGCTGGCCCCAAGCTCTCTTTGCAAAATGTATGTATATATATATATATATATATATATACTTATTATTAATATTTTTTTTAACACATGGTGGCGCTTGTGTGTTGTCATGGTGGCGCGGTGCCCCTACACCAGTGAGTGGGAAAGCCCTGTCATAATTCTACATCCCAGCACACTTTAGCAGGATATTGCCAGTGGTTTAATCTTTTAAATGATACATTCGTAAATCAATAATTTATTTGGGGAAAAGCAATACTTTTATACTGCACCTTTCTAAACGCTCTGTGGATGTATTATTTTTAAATGATTAGTCTACATAGAAATGTTATCTATAGCACCTTTTAACCCTTTCACTGCCACACTACAGAAGGTTAACCCTTTACTATCACACTACCGATGGGTAGTAAAGGGTTAACCTTCTGTAGTGCGGCAGTGAAAGGGTTAATATGTCAGGTTATATATATTTCTTTGTATTGTTATAAAGGGGCGGCTCCAAAAAGGTATAGAGGGCAACAACATGAGGGTTAACTTGGCGTTAAAATTGTCTTAATAGAATCTTCTTCGTCACATCTTATACTTCTGCCTTCGAGGTGGAGAAGCAGAGACATATAATCAATGTTGAAATCAAATCAAATGTATTTGTAAATCCCGAAATCACAAGGTAACGCCCCCATGGGCTGAACAAGTCTTCTTTAACTCATTCACCGCCAAAAGCGAGTTAACTCGTTATAGCCCGGCAATCGAATACTGCCATCAACGAGTATACTCATTATTGGATCGTTATTTCTTTCATTCGCTATTTCCATTCATAAACATGCAGGCAGCTGTGTGTTATCACTGGGGATGGGTCTGAGATTGCAAAAGTCCAATACCGCTGCCTAACGCCTTGCGGCCGCTATTGCACTCCACTTGAAATTATGTGGCTTGGTGTCTGGGCCGAGCTGCGGCGTGCGGGCGGGGTCTAAATACTCGGGCAGGGCAAGCAGTTATAACTAATGCATCGACGAGGGTCACCCCCCTGGATTACGTTGGAAACACGATCACGATCAATACTTGGAATGGTGATCAGATAATTTGATTATTCTTTTTGCAGTACATCATAGACAAGGTAAGGGCTATATGTTATCAATCTTGCGTTCATCCGATAATTCTTTCCCTGCGATCGAAGCGTGTGTCTGTGGTGTGTGTGTGGCGTGTTCTGTTGGTTGCGATCAAAGCACGGAGGGGCGGCTTTCCCCCCCCCCCTTTCATGCATCCATGATGAAACATAATACCGATAATCTAGCGTTGAATTCAGATTGATTATTGATCCAGGCGAGGAATGGCACGATTTATAGTGAAATGCAGTAAAACGCTGTTTGGCGGAGTTTCCTGGGATTACACAGAATTACTCTAAAACTATACTCATATTCAATCACCACGGTTTAAAACGGGAATGTATTGATGAAAAGATTATCCGTTTCTTGCATCTTGACCATAAGAAACTCAATGACAATCGACTATATCATTAGATCCATAGCTATAATATTTAATATAGTTTTAGCATGTACCCCCACTTCATTACAGCGCTGGCACACATGGCCATACGCCCACAGCAACCTCTGGTGTCCAATGAGTTAAACAAGTCAAGAAGAAACATCACAATAAATCAAGAACAAAAATCCACCATAAAATCCAAATATGCGACACTCTCAGACATTTCCCAACGAAGGTAAGGAAAAACTCACCAAAAACCTAGCAATAGGAAAAAAGCACCACAGGTGATGTGGAGGACAGACATCTTAGAAGGGCCTTTCAAAGGGGGATCCCCCAACTTGGATGTAATAGGTTTAGGTGTAATAAAACACATACATGCAATAGCAACTGGGGTACATAAGACCATCTTTGAAAGATTGAAATAGAATAGAGCTAAGAACAACAACAAAAGAAAAAGCATAGGGAAACAAGTGCTAGTATGAAAATAGGATAAAGGCTAAATGTCAAGGATTGGAGCTAAAAATATCAGTCTTGAAAAACCAGGTGGAAACGCATCCATCCTGACTTGATCAAGGTGTTTAGACAGGTTTGCGTCGACTCATGTTAGTTGAGGTGTCTGCGTTCTCAGCAGCTATGGTCATTTAAAGTGTTTTAATCACATCAGTGAAATGCCCTGCTGTTTCAGACAGCTGCCTGGCAAGACGCCGCTGTGTAATTCACATGTAGCAATGGCTAGCTGGCCTAGCGCACTGGCTCGCTTGCTCCCAACAGTGTATAAAGAGTCCGGAGCATTTCACATTGATTGTTAATACATCTTTGATCACTTTGAACGGCGAGTTGTGCATCGCATTGCTCATTCCTTCAATCATTCCTCTTCACCATATTAAAGCTGCAGTAGGCAACTTTGGAGAAATTAGCAAGAGTGAGTTTACCTGCCCGGCAGAAATAGAGAGAGCCCATGCACACGCAACAAAGGTTTTTCAAATGGTGAGGTACTCAGTTGTGGAATATCAGTGGCATTGTTATGGACTATTAAACTTATGTTCTTGTGAACTCCTTAGAAACTGTTCAGGAGAGAACTGCAGCCTCCTTTCAAACCTGCCACAGGGAAACCAGATGACACGTTCTGCTTTGACCCAGAGTTCACCGCTAAAACACCTAAAGGTAATAAATGCATACATACACACACACGCGTGCGTGCAATAACCAGAACTGCAACAATTGCTGGTCCAATTAAGCACGAAAAACCATGAACTCAACAACCAAATTCTTCAATAACATTTTTGTAAATTCAGGCTACTCTATTATGGCAAAAAATCATAATCACGATTATTTTGATTGATACTGAAATCACGATTATTAAACACGATGACTCATTGATTTGTGTTATTTTGTGGTACAACCACAATCGTGTAACAAAACGTACACAGTATTTTATCTCGTTCCAAGTCCCAACTCCTCAAAACCAAAGTGTTTCCAGACTGAAGACAGCCTTTCTGTCATCTTCTACTAGTTACCAACGCTGTTTCAAAATAACTGGAGAAACACATCGCTGTGGCTCCCTGCTCCCTACACCAGCTGAAACTGCTGTGTAAGTGGGCGGCACGGTGGCACAGTGGTTAGCACTGCTGCCTCACAGCAAGATGGAACATGGAGTTTGCATGTTCTGCCTGTGTTCACGTGGGTTTCCTCCAGGTACTCGGGTTTCCTCCCACACCATAAAGACATGCATGGTAGGCAGGGACTACAGATGGAAACTAGCTCATTACCTAATTCTGGCACATTTACATTGATGTGGAAACTGAAGTTGTTGATTAATGTGCACTGTCCCTGGGTAAAAAATAAATATACTTAAAGGTTTTGTGTGTGTGTAGACTCTCCAGGTAACCCTGCCAGTGCAAACGCCCACCAGCTCTTCAAAGGCTTCAGCTTTGTTGCTCCAGCACCTCTGGACGACAACAAGAGCTCTCCGCTACTCAGCATTCTGCCTATTGTTCAGGTACACACACACACACACACACACACACACACACACACACACACACCTGACACACACACATGACCTCCCGCATTTCACTGTATGCTTGTATGCCGTGACAAATAAAACTATAAAAACTCTTGACTACACACACACACCTGGTCTTCATTTAGACACATTTAAAACAAATCATCTGTGAGGAATGTCAAATCAAACTACCGTATTATCTGGACTTATATTTTACCTTTTATTTAACCAGGCAAATCGATTAAGAACAATTTTATTTACAATGATGGTCTGGTAAGAGACAACGCCTCTTGAAGGCAAAGGAAGGGGGGGGGGGGGGGCTGAAAAGGAATTCAGGATTAAACATTTCCGACATACAATATATGCTATTAGAATATAAATATACATACAGCAAGCAATATAGCAGTGAGAGGGGCACCATGACAGACAGGGGGTTGGGGATGTTACTGGGTTGAGAAACAGTTGCAGGAATCAGTGAGAATGTTCATCAGAGTGCTTGAATGTTGACTTAGGCATAAAGGTGACCAGTTTGAGAGATTTCTGAAGGTTGTTCCACTGTTCCAGTCCCTGGCAGCAGCAGCGCTGAATGACATTTGACCAAGTGCAAGCTCTTATTTGTTTATTTATGGATCCCCATTAGTCTACACCCATGGGTGAAAGACTATTCTTCCTGGGGTCCGAACACACAACCTACAACATTACAGTACATTACAGTAACAAAAAAACATAAACACCTTAGCCTAAGCACATTCTCAACATCTTTAAAATGTCACAAAAAAACACACAAAGGCTCCAACCACAAATACAATACTAACTAAACTAACAATACTAACTAAATAAATCAGTAACTCCACTGTATTTCACCATTCATAACAGCATCCTTCAACTTTTGAGCATCTTTATCTTCACAGGTATACAATTCCAGTATGCAGCAGCTCTATACATTACGGTTCTCTTAAGTGCATTTGTACTTGGTAGAGGTAGAGTAAAATGAAGACCCACGGCGTGTCTGGTGACATTCAGATCCCACAAAAGGCTGGAGGGCAGTGAATTCTAGCAGAAACGGGGCTACTGTCTCTTTGCCTACATGTCAGATTTGATGATTGCTTAATATCTGAACAAAAGGAGACCTGTTTACCCTTCAACACACATTTCACTGATGCTGGTCATTTGTTTGATAATAATTATGTGGGGCCCCCTCTTGGTGAGCCTCTCAGTTTTCCTTTCAACCTTCTCTACTAGTGTTGTATTTGAAGCATTGCAATCAATCAGCCAGACAGGATACATTGCATCCCTTTCTTCTCATGCTAGCTGCCCCATTAATTACAGAGCAAATAACATGTAACATTTAATTTTTCTTTGGCACACTTTCTCAGGCATAGTTCCTAGTACCTGGGAAAACAGTGGAGATAGAAGTGACCTAAATAACTATTAGTTAAATAACCAACTCAAAGCATTTCTCCTAAATCATTCTGTATTAAGTTCACACAATCTGGTTTCAGAACAAATCATAGCACGATCTCAGCCACTACTTTAGTTGTAAATAATATACTGTAATATCTGCCCTAGATAAAAGAAGACATTGTGCTGCTCTATTTGTAGATCTATCAAAAGCATCGGTAGAGTTGACCATTCTCTTATTTTAAATGGACTACAGTAGGGCTGTCAAAATTGGCCTGACATTCAACTATTTAAAAACGTAAGAAAACAACACTCATAAGATCAACATACCTACCTAATCAAACCATTGGGGACCTGAATGGCGCGTATGTCTCTATTCATTATTCAATATCTAGAGGTTTTACCCTGAGGGATGATTTACGATAAAGTGCTATTAAAAAAACCTGAAGAGTAGGCTACTTACACACAAGAACTTCCAAAATAGCGTTAGCATAAAAAAAGCAGGTTGGCCAGCTGTAGTTTACGTAGCTTGCATACAACTTTGTCTCGAGGTTCCACAAGTTGATCAAAAGCTGAAGTATTTCCAAACAGGGCTTTTAGATTGCTCAAAGTGAACCAACGTTGATTCTTAGAGGATGCCTGTTTGAAACAAAGTGAACCAACGTTGCTCTTAGACCAGGGGTTCTCAAACTTTTTTATACCACGACCCCATTTTATTTAGGTATTTTTTTGGCGACCCCACACTTAACACATTGTCTGCCACGCAGTATGCCCATCTTTGTGCCCAGTCTGCCAGCGCTGTAAGCCTATGGAGATGTTCTGACCTTCTTTGCAGGGCTATAACTTTTTAAATATTATAGCTATATCGACATTACTATGGCCCATTCAACATCGGGTATCTATCATTCCGGATGTGGGAACGTTATATTTTTTCATTCATACATTGTTGTTAATACCGTCATGAATATAAGTATGTTTTTAAGGTTTTCTGCAGTAATTCCTAAAATGCGAGTTATAGGCCCGACGCATATGATAGATTATCGATTGGCGGTTCTTTCCTATACACGCTATATTAAAAAATTTAAATGTATATGATCGGTATACATTATGCTTCATCATTCGTCAAGGGGGGGGGTCTTTATAATTCCTTGATCGTCAGTGACGGCTTTATTTAGTATGGGTTGATACGTTGATCAGACTGATTGCAAACAAAGAAATGGACAATCAAGCTGAAAATAACGTTAGATTCCTCTTACCGTTAGCCGATGAGACTGGAAGAAAAATATTCCAATTATTTGACGTCGATCTGCTAGATCCATTTCCCATTTGTATGACGCAATAAATGCCGAAATATTGATTATTGCGTTTCGAAAGCGATCCCAATGCACTCGATTGTGTATCTAGACCCACGTTACAATATATCTCTGGCGGAGGAATTTCCCTGATGCACCGAGCGCCACTTCCGGTTTGGCGTGGAGTGTAACTCGCCCGAAATCCACCAGGCGGCGGTATTGAGGCGTTGTAATATCAGAACAGGGTCCAGCTGCGTCCTGGAGGGAGGCTGGATGAATTATGAATGCCATGGCGAAAAAATTAAATATTGATCCCAAAAACGAGTTCCCTCGTTGTTGGCGCACAATGCATGGCGGGCAATAACGAGTATACTTGTTGTTGGCGTCCGAAGTGTTAATGTATCGTGTAATTTCAACATGGAATTAAGGCGAGACACTGCAGGTGAATAGTCAAATATACTTTTTTTTGTTGATTTGAGATTTTGTTATATTTTGCTTCCTAAACATGTCTTCTATGAAACTAGTGACAATAAAACGTCAATAACACACATTTAGTTGTTTATTTTACATTTTGCCTTATTGCATCCATAAATGTGCATATATTTAATGGGGAAGTGCCTCATTTGCATATATAAACATAAATTTCAGAAAACTTGCAATATATTTTTTCTTAGTTTATATGTACATAACAAATTGGGAAAGTTTCATAGTGATATCTATTCAAATATGTTTTGCCTATTAGGGGGTACTACACTGTACTACACTGTTTGTAGCCTGTGTGTAGTTCTGTTCAGTTCAATAACATTATTATTATTATTCAGTTATCAGACATGTGTTTAGGTTGTCTATTACTAATGGTTTGATTAGGTATTGTGTTTGTAAATATCTGTTTAAAAAAAAAAGTATGGCATTTTACAATACAGAACTTTGAATGCGTTTTCCCAAAAATTAGTTTTAAGAGTTTTTCCTCATACTCTGAGCCAGAAATCTCCACTTCAGTAGCACTCACATACACCAAAACTTCCAGTTCTATTCATATCTATGTTCTGAAGGTATTTACAGAAGGGTTTGTTGATATCGCATTCATACCCTGATTTATATCACATTTTATTCCTAAAAACATGGCGAAATATGGAATTTTACCATAAAAATTGACTGAATGGAGTATTTTCTGATTTATGGAGTGATAAAAAGAGATATCCAAAATCCCCTCTGTAATAACCTTTGGCTCTAATATGTCAACAAAATGAAACTATCATTTTGAAAATGGCTTTATCCAATGTTCAGATTTCTGTCCTGGAATTATATGCAAATTAGTGCATATTTAAGTAGATTATGCCTCATTTGCATATTTAAACATACAATTTCAGAAAACTTGTAATACAAAAAAGTCTTGTCTTAATATAAGTAATCAACTGGGGAAGTTTCATTGTGATATCTATTAGTTAACTTTTTTACCCTATTCACCTGCAGTGTCTCCCCTTAAGGAATATCAAAATAAAAACACACGTTGTTGAACTTGATCATACATATTTATTAGAACATTTTATTACAGCACTATGTTATCAATACACATTTATAAAACAAGGCATATTTAGCCAAAATATGTTGCCAGAACATGTCACCTACCCACAACAACACTTTGGGTCGCGACCCGTAGTTTGAGAACCGCTGTCTTAGAGGATGCTTGTTTGAAACAAAGTGAACCAACGTTGTTCTTAGAGGATGTTTCTCTGTATGGTAAAGGTGGTGGTGGGGGGGGGGGGTAGTAGCACCACAGACAAACGCATCATTACTAGTATCAAACAGCGCTCCAGGGATCCAGTTTTTCTCTTGTATACAATACTAAAGATGTATCATATTTTATCATAGGTTAGTTATTTTCCTAAAAAAACTACCCGGTGCAAAGTTTTAAGTAAAACACACACACACACACACACACACACACACACACACACACACACACACACACACACACACACACACATGAAGACATCCATAAGTAACAATGGGCGCTCCTCTCTGCTCCAGATACATGGGGGCGCAGCCCAGTTCTCAGACCTATACGACCTGCAGGAGGACATCGGGGTGGGATCTTACTCCATCTGTAAACGCTGTGTACACCGAGTCTCTGCCATGGACTATGCTGTGAAGGTACACACACACACACACGCACATACACATACATAGACACTACATATATAAACAAGATTCATAAGAGAAATCTTGAAAATGACTTTATAACATATAATTATTGTTATATAATATATTGTTATATAAAGCTACTGATAAAACGAATAAACACAACTAATCAAACAAATAAATGGAGGAAAACTACAACTATCCACCACAGACGCATCATTAGCATATTCCTGATAGGAAAAGTGAGTGCCTTGAGAAAGTCCTCATCAAGCTAAACAAAATGGTTTGGGGACTGCGTAGATGGAAGACCCCTTCTTATACATGACTGCTATTAGCCACTTGACAAGGGCAATTACATTTCTGTTCCCCTGAGGAATGAAACATTGTTACATACAGAAATGACCAGCACACAACTTTCATGCATTTAAAAAATGCTGGAGACATTTGTATAAGGTTACAGATCTAACCCCTGCTGTCGGATTAGGCTACAACTGACCAACAGAGGGCATCACAGCCTCATCCGACAGCTGCAGCTATATTTCACAACATCTCCATATATAAGCGTCTGGGCTACTCTTTCAACCGTCATGTAGACTATTCTCTGCTGTTTCTTTTTCAGATTATAGACAAGAGCAAGTCTATTCTCTGCTGTTTCTTTTTCAGATTATAGACGAGAGCAAGACTATTCTCTGCTGTTTCTTTTTCAGATTATAGACTAGAGCAAGACTATTCTCTGCTGTTTCTTTTTCAGATTATAGACGAGAGCAAGACTATTCTCTGCTGTTTCTGCTTCAGATTATAGACATGAGCAAGACTATTCTCTGCCGTTTCTTTTTCAGATTATAGACGAGAGCAAGACTATTTGCTGTTTCTTTTTCAGATTATAGACGAGAGCAAGACTATTCTCTGCTGTTTCTGTTTCAGATTATAGACGAGAGCAAGACTATTCTCTGCTGTTTCTGCTTCAGATTATAGACATGAGCAAGACTATTCTCTGCTGTTTCTGCTTCAGATTATAGACAAGAGCAAGACTATTCTCTGCTGTTTCTTTTTCAGATTATAGACGAGAGCAAGACTATTCTCTGCTGTTTCTGTTTCAGATTATAGACGAGAGCAAGACTATTCTCTGATGTTTCTTTTTCAGATTATAGACGAGAGCAAGACTATATTCTCTGCTGTTTCTGTTTCAGATTATAGACATGAGCAAGACTATTCTCTGCTGTTTCTGTTTCAGATTATAGACAAGAGCAAGACTATTCTCTGCCGTTTCTTTTTCAGATTATAGACTAGAGCAAGACTATTCTCTGCTGTTTCTGTTTCAGATTATAGACAAGAGCAAGACTTCTCTGCCGTTTCTTTTTCAGATTATAGACATGAGCAAGACTATTCTCTGCTGTTTCTGTTTCAGATTATAGACAAGAGCAAGACTTCTCTGCCGTTTCTTTTTCAGATTATAGACATGAGCAAGACTATTCTCTGCTGTTTCTGCTTCAGATTATAGACAAGAGCAAGACTATTCTCTGCTGTTTCTGCTTCAGATTATAGACATGAGCAAGACTATTCTCTGCTGTTTCTGTTTCAGATTATAGACAAGAGCAAGACTATTCTCTGCTGTTTCTGTTTCAGATTATAGACAAGAGCAAGCGGGACCCTTCTGAGGAGATCGAGATCCTGATGCGATACGGACAGCATCCCAACATCATCACGCTCAAAGATGTAAGTAGTGCGTGTGTGTGTCAGGTTTTCCATTCAATTTTGACGGCTATTGTGTCCAAAAAAAAATATATACATATATATATATATATATATATATATATATACCGGTATATATATAACATTGACTGTGGTGAGTGAATATACATTAGTGTCTGGCAGCCTTACTGACTGTATCGCAGAGTACTGCTTTGTCCTGAGACGAGAGGGCAAGTGCATTTTCTGGCAGTGATGTCACCTTCTGGCGACACACAAATTTACAAGTTCAACAATCCCAAAGCCCTCCGTTGAGGTCGGCTACGAGAATGACCAACAGATGTCCCTTTATACTCAATACTCAATTCCCCCACTACTAACGTTAACAATCAATGAAGGGGAACGTTAGGAACACGTTGAGGCGGTACCAGTGGAAAAAACAAGGATGAAGTACAGGACAAGCTAAACTACTATGCTGGCTAATGATGTGAGATTGCCCCGAAGGAGTAGTCTGCCAATAGAGATAGGGACAGAGCGCTCCATGGGCAAGCCCCCCCCCCCCCCCCCCCCCCTACATCAATGAGCTCATACACCCACTCTCCTCCAGCCGGTCACTGCGGTCATCCCATCAGGAGCTCCTGGTGGTGCCCAGGACCAAACTCAAGACAAAAGGGGACCGAGCTTTTGCGGTGACTGCCCCAAGGCTCTGGAGCGCCCTCCCTTTAGATCTGAAAACCGCTCCCTTGGAGCTAATTTTTAAAAGGCAGCTAAAAACCTTGTCTATTCTGGTGTTTTAGCTCATTTTAATGTATTTATTTCTTATTTTTACTGATGTTTTAAAAATGCTGTGAAGCACTATGTGCACTCGTGCTGAGAGGGGCGCTATACAAATAAAGTTTTACTTACTTTACTTAACATAATAACGAAATTATTCACAAAATGGATCACCGGTCAATGTTATTGAAGACTGCTGTGACCGATGAGTACTTATGATGACTTCCCCTACGTTTCCATGCATTTCTTTATGACCGCAGGTGTATTACATGATATGGCCGTTAAATTTTACATTTGGCCGGTAAATTAGAATCTTATCGGCCCAGAAAATTGCTAGCAGAAACCCTGGCGAGTGTGTGAGTGAGGGCTTCACGGCTGTAATGGACCCTTTTACACTTTGTAAACAATGATACATATTTTGTTCTGCATGCATGGCATCAGGACAGCTGAGTGCAATAGTTTAACCGGGTGAGCAGCATCCAATGGGGCATTAAACACTAAAGATAAGGAATAATACCTCAATTAAATGGACTTTGTCAAATGGTGATGGACCTCCAGAGTCATATGCAGTTTATTGAGTGGATAAAAGATGTTAGCAGACTGGACATTTTGGCTTCAAATTGTTTTATTCAGTGGTTTTAGCCCACTACCGAGGTGTGTCTCCTATATGTTGGCCTGGGACAAAACGACAAAACCTTTGTTACCCAAGTGAGCGCGTATCCTTGTGGTGATGTTGACAAAAGAATGCGTCTATAAAGTCTTGTTATGTTCAGAGGTGTTTTATGAGGATATTTGGTATGAGGTTGTGGCCTTTGTGTGTGTGTGCGTGTATGTGTGTGTGTGTGTGTGTGTGTGTGTGTGTGTTAGGTGTACGACGAGGGCAGGTATGTGTATTTAGTGACTGAACTGATGAAGGGAGGAGAGCTGCTGGATAAGATTCTCAGACAGAAGTTCTTCTCTGAGAGAGAGGCCAGCGCTGTTCTCTACACCATCACCAAGACCGTTGACTACCTCCACTGCCAAGGGGTAAATACACTGTGTGCGTGCGTGCGTGCGTGCATAACAATCTCTGTATAGAGCCATCAATTAGGGCTGCTTGTATTCATCATTATTTTGATTAATATTGAAATCATGATTATTAAACACGATTACTCATTGATTTGAGTACATATGATTACTGAATTACCTCCCTCCCCCCTCCTTCCCCCTTTCCTCCCTCCTACCCTCTTCCCTTCCCTCCCTCATCCCTCCCCCCACCCCCCTCTCATCCCTCACCCCCCCACCTTTCCTCCCTCCCTCCCCCTCTCTCCCCTCTCCTCTCTCTCCTCTCATCCCTCCCTCGCTCTCAGGTGGTTCACAGAGACTTGAAGCCCAGTAACATTCTGTACATGGACGACTCGGGGAACCCTGACTCCATCAGGATCTGTGACTTTGGTTTTGCCAAGCAGCTCCGAGGAGGCAACGGCCTGCTCCTCACCCCCTGTTACACAGCCAACTTCGTGGCACCAGAGGTGAGAGAGAGAGAGAGAGAGAGAGAGAGAGAGAGAGAGAGAGGGAGAGAGAGGGAGGGAGAGAGAGGGAGAGGGAGAGAGAGAGGGAGAGGGAGAGGGAGGGAGAGGGAGAGAGAGGGAGAGAGAGAGGGAGAGGGAGAGAGAGAGAGAGACAGAGAGAGAGAGAGAGAGGTATACCTCAGCCTCACAGGAAGCTAGTCTTGTAATTTCAACGTGGAATTAAGGAATATCAAAATAAAAGCACACGTTGTTGAACTTGATCATGCATATTTATTAGAAAATGTAATTACAGCACTATGTTATCAATACACATTTATAAAACGAGATATATTTAGCCAAAATATGTTGCCAGAATTTTTTTTTAATTTCTTTTACCAATTTGGGGTGCGACCCGTAGTTTGAGAACCACTGGTCTAGAGCGTTTACAGTAATCTTTCGGCATTATAGCTTATAATTGTATTGTGATTAGCTATAAACCTGTGTGTGTGTGTGTGTGTCTAGGTACTAATGCGACAAGGTTACGATGCAGCTTGTGACATATGGAGTCTGGGAGTTCTGTTCTATACTATGCTGGCAGGGTGAGTCTTTACTGCATGTGTACTGTGGCCTGTATTAAAGAAACATACCAAGATTATGGGAAATGTGCTCACTGTCTTCTCCAGAGTTAGACAAGAAGATAGATACCAATTTCCTCTGTGTGTTCAGTAGAAAGTTATCTGGCTGCAAGCTAGCCTAGCTTAGCACAAATGAATGGAAGCATATACAGATCAGGGAGAGGTGTTTTTAGACTAGTGGTCCGTATTTGCTTCCATCCGTTGTGCTAAACTAGGCTAGCTTGCAGCCGGATAGCTTTCTACTGAACGCAGGAAATCTATCTATCTTCTTGTCTGACTCTGGAGAAGACTGTAAGCGCATTTCCCATAATGTTGGCGTGTTTCTTTGTTAACCTCCTCCCTCTCTGTCAGGTACACACCGTTTGCCAACGGGCCCAATGACACGCCGGACGAGATTTTGCTCCGGATTGGCTCCGGAAAGTTCTCTCTGACTGGCGGTAACTGGGATACTGTGTCGGACACCTCAAAGGTACATGCTAGGGATGGCCATCGGTTTCCGAATGAGTGATTCATTTATGGTAAATGATTATTTATAATGTATATATGTATATATTATTAATCATTATTATATATAATTATACAAATCAAATAGTTTATGTGACTATCGTTTTGTCTTAAAAAAAAAAAAAAAAAAATGTTCTCTTGTTTTTACCGGCACCTACGCTGTGCAGTGTGTTGAGAGGGGAACCTATGAGCTGTTACACTGCTGAACGACATGCCGGGTACGCCTGAATACTTTCGACAACAAATGTTTGTTTCCGCGTCTCTGATTGGCCAGGTCATTTCTGGTCATGTGACATGCCCAATCGTGGGACCGCAAGTGTCTACACTGGTTAAGCTTAGGCGCTCTTTCGAAGTTGGTTAAGGTTAGAGTTTGTCTTAGAGCATGGCGATAGAACGCCTGCCCTTCTTTTGACGGTTAAGCTTAGCCACTCTTTCGACGTTGGTTAAGGTTAGAGTTTGTCTTGGAGCATGGCGATAGAACGCCAGGTAGTTTTCAGGCTGTTAGACCCGGAAATAGGCGCAGAACTTGCTGTCCCACGATTGGCGCACATGTCACATGACCTGGCCAATCAGAGCGCAAAACTTGCACACGGAAACAAACATTTGTTGTCGAAAGTATTCACGCGCCGGGTACAGGTCGCTAGCTGTTACACTGCTGAACGACATGCCGGGTACAGGTCGCTAGCTGTTACACTGCTGAACGACATGCCGGGTACAGGTCGCTAGCTGTTACACTGCTGAACGACATGCCGGGTACAGGTCGCTAGCTGTTACACTGCTGAACGACATGCCGGGTACAGGTCGCTAGCTGTTACACTGCTGAACGACATGCCGGGTACAGGTCGCTAGCTGTTACACTGCTGAACGACATGCCGGGTACAGGTCGCTAGCTGTTACACTGCTGAACGACATGCTGGGTACAGGTCGCTAGCTGTTACACTGCTGAACGACATGCTGGGTACAGGTCGCTAGCTGTTACACTGCTGAACGACATGCTGGGTACAGGTCGCTAGCTGTTACACTGCTGAACGACATGCCGGGTACAGGTCGCTAGCTGTTACACTGCTGAACGACATGCTGGGTACAGGTCGCTAGCTGTTACACTGCTGAACGACATGCTGGGTACAGGTCGCTAGCTGTTACACTGCTGAACGACATGCTGGGTACAGGTCGCTAGCTGTTACACTGCTGAACGACATGCCGGGTACAGGTCGCTAGCTGTTACACTGCTGAACGACATGCTGGGTACAGGTCGCTAGCTGTTACACTGCTGAACGACATGCTGGGTACAGGTCGCTAGCTGTTACACTGCTGAACGACATGCTGGGTACAGGTCGCTAGCTAGCCCGGTAGCATGACAGTCTGTTAGCAGCTGGGAGAGGCTCCGTCACTACAGTACATTCAAGAACAGGAAAGGAGATGAAAAAAGAGACCGGAGATGTTACATTGTAGCAAAGTTTTGTAACTTTGCCATTTTGCACTGCCGTTAACCTTTGGATTAACCAATTAGACTTTCAAAAATGTGGTCTTGAGACTGGTCTCGTGTCCACAACCGATCTTGGGTACTACAATAATGCATAACAAGATTACGAGTCTGTTCATATGAGCTTCTAAGTTGAGTTTATATTTGTACAGCCCGTTTATCACAGTTGCATCACAATCCAGGCAAAATCCAGAGTGGCAAGCCTCCTTAAAATCGCCGTAAAGATAATCGGCAAATCCATCAACCAAACATTTCTGGACAGGTACACTTCAAATATGTTGGGAATAGCCCATACGATCAAAGAAGATCCCTCTCATGTATTACACACAGAATACCAGCTGCTACCCTCACATAGGCACTTCAGATCACATGTATTACACACAGAATACCAGCTGCTGCCCTCACATAGGCTCTTCAGATCACATGTATTACACACAGAATACCAGCTGCTGCCCTCACATAGGCACTTCAGATCACATGTATTACACACAGAATACCAGCTGCTACCCTCACATAGGCACTTCAGATCACATGTATTACACACAGAATACCAGCTGCTACCCTCACATAGGCACTTCAGATCACATGTATTACACACAGAATACCAGCTGCTACCCTCACATAGGCACTTCAGATCACATGTATTACACACAGAATACCAGCTGCTACCCTCACATAGGCACTTCAGATCACATGTATTACACACAGAATACCAGCTGCTACCCTCACATAGGTGAAAACACTTGGGGAGTTTCAACGCATTTGTTGCACATTCAATAAGCCTAACACGGGACAGTGCAATGTAAAAGGGCTGTGCAATACGAAATAACCTTGGACTTATGAGACTGTGCCACATCAACATGAATAATGTTGGTTGGGAGGGAAGGAAGGGGTTAATCACCTTGTTTTGCTGATGTCTGTATGTCTGTCTCTCTGCTGTAACATGGTTGCCTTGCGTTTTCTTTTTTGTAACGCGGTGTTGTGTGTTCCGGCACAAAACAAATTTCTGTACCAACAGACGATGAAGAATGATCTGATCTTATCTTATCTTTACATGTATCAAAAGGGCTTCACCGGCCCGCATTATGGTGGAACAACAACCCCTGACCTTTGACCCTCACAAAGATAAGGACCTTTCTAATTGTGCGATTCTGTTTGTGTGCTGTGCTGATGTGATGTGTAGGACCTGCTGTCCCACATGCTGCACGTGGACCCTCACAAGCGCTACACGGCGGAGCAGGTTCTGAAACACGCCTGGATCACCTGCAGGGACGCGCTGCCGCACTTCCAGCTCACGCGGCACGACGCACCACACCTGGTCAAGGTGAGCAGGACCGGGACGCTGCGCTTAAAGGGGCACTTCGTCAAAAAAAAAACTCTTTCTCCAGAGTCTCTCTGGATTGTCCGTAGATTTCCCTGTGATAAAACACACACTGCTGTCGCTAGTGACGAGTCTGTTAGGAACGCGGCAACATTATGGGAAATGCGCTTACCGTCTTCGCCAGAGTCGGACCAATTTCCTCTTAAATCTCAGGAACAGCTAGGCTAGTGGTCCGTAACCGCTTCCATTTGTGCTAAGCTAGGCTAGCTTGCAGCTGGATAACTTTCTACTGAACTCACAGAGAGGAAATTGGTATATCTTCTTGTCTGACTCTGGAGAAGAGGCTAAGCGTGTTTCCCATAATGTAGGCGTGTTCCTTCTTAAGCTCAAAATATTTGACACCAATACCTTTGTTGGTGCTTCAACTGCACATTGCAATTAAGATGGGGATGATAGTACGGTCAAGCTCCCATTTATACATTTTTTATTTTTTTAAGATATCAGTTGAATTATGGGGATAATGCTTCTCTTGACGTTGTCTGTTGCCTCTGTTAAGGTTTTCCTGGTCAGCAAACTGATGTTGTTGTTGTTTTCTAGGGAGCCATGGCCGCTACCTACTCAGCATTGAGCCAGAAATCCAACCAACCGGTGCTGGAGCCTGTTGCAGCATCCAGCCTGGCCCAGAGACGCAGCATGAAGAAACTCACCTCCACGGACATGTAGACACACACACACACACACACACAGTTCTACTCCTAACTCTGACCTCACACTTGCTCTCTCACACACATACTTAAGCCACACACACACGCATATCCTGGCCAGTCTGCCCTACTGTGTCCCTCTTTTAATCTATTTATTTAATACACACACACATGCTCTGGACAAGGCTGCATCAGGAGGGACGTCGGCCCAAGAGGAAGGACGCTGACATGACATGCTGCTGCTGCTGCTGGGGAGACTGATAGACTTGTATTTAAATCCCACTGGTCTCCAGATGCACTTGGCCTCCTCCTCCTCCTCCCATCTCTTGCTCTTTCTCTTTTATTTATCCGAGGAAGAAAAACACACCAGCTGATGTTCTCCTTCACTGTGACTGGCTGATTCCAAGCGGCTTCGGTAAACTGTGCCCCTCCGACCACAAACCACCACCACTGCTCTCCTTCCTCTCCCACCCCTCCTCTTCATCTTCATCTTCCTCTCCCGCTCCTTCCTCTCCTGCCCTTCCTCCTCTTCCTCTTTCCCTCAACCCATTCGTTGTCCTTTGCGTGTTGTCTTTCTCTTCTTGCCTCGAGGTGAAGCGACGGTTTCGTTGTGAGAGCGTCGGCCAGATGAGTCTGACTGAGGGGTGCGACTGTACTGTAGGGAGAAGGTCTTGCACATACATACACAACTTAGTCTCACACTCATGCACATACATACACAACTTAGTCTCACACTCATGCACATACATACACAACTTAGTCTCAGACTCGTGCACATACATACACAACTTAGTCTCAAACTCATGCACATACATACACAACGTAGTCTCAAACTCATGCACATACATACACAACTTAGTCTCAAACTCATGCACATACATACACAACGTAGTCTCAAACTCATGCACATACATACACAACTTAGTCTCAAACTCATGCACATACATACACAACTTAGTCTCACACTCATGCACATACATACACAACTTAGTCTCAAACTCATGCACATACATACACAACTTAGTCTCACACTCATGCACATACATACACAACGTAGTCTCAAACTCATGCACATACATACACAACTTAGTCTCACACTCATGCACATACATACACAACTTAGTCTCAAACTCATGCACATACATACACAACTTAGTCTCACACTCATGCACATACATACACAACTTAGTCTCACACTCATGCACATACATACACAACTTAGTCTCAAACTCATGCACATACATACACAACTTAGTCTCAAACTCATGCACATACATACACAACTTAGTCTCACACTCATGCACATACATACACAACTTAGTCTCACACTCATGCACATACATACACAACTTAGTCTCAAACTCATGCACATACATACACAACTTATTCTCAAACTCATGCACATACATACACAACATAGTCTCAGACTCGTGCACATACATACACAACATAGTCTCAGACTCGTGCACATACATACACAACGTAGTCTCAAACTCGTGCACATACATACACAACATAGTCTCAGACTCGTGCACATACATACACAACATAGTCTCAGACTCGTGCACATACATACACAACTTAGTCTCAGACTCGTGCACATACATACACAACTTAGTCTCAAACTCGTGCACATACATACACAACGTAGTCTCAGACTCGTGCACATACATACACAACATAGTCTCAAACTCGTGCACATACATACACAACATAGTCTCAGACTCGTGCACATACATACACAACTTAGTCTCAAACTCATGCACATACATACACAACGTAGTCTCAAACTCATGCACATACATACACAACTTAGTCTCAAACTCATGCACATACATACACAACTTAGTCTCAAACTCATGCACATACATACACAACATAGTCTCAGACTCGTGCACATACATACACAACATAGTCTCAGACTCGTGCACATACATACACAACATAGTCTCAGACTCGTGCACATACATACACAACATAGTCTCAGACTCGTGCACATACATACACAACGTAGGTATGATTCTGCTTCACGCAGGAGTGTGTACAGACCCCCCCTCCATGTCAAAATCATCCGCCAACATTTTCACACACACAAACGCATGTGCACGTGTACAAACACGCACACCTGTCTTTTTCCCTGGAGTGTGTGGTGTGACCCCCTCACTGTGTGGCGCTGCCTATCGAGAGACGAGGCGCTGCCGACGATGAAGGATGGTGCAATGTGATGACATTTGCTACTATTATTACAATGAAGACGGAAGAGCATGTGAGGGAGATGTATGTCCCTGGGGTTGGGGGGGGTTGGCTGGGGGGGCGGGGGTCGGGTCACAGGACGTACCCCACCCCGTCGCACCGGAGAAGCTGAAGCAAAAGAGAAAAAAAAAGATCATTTCCATGGATATCTCTTCAAAAAAGACATTGTGGAAATTGTACCATATTGTATTTATTTCATTTAATTTTTTAAATTCTATTTTTCTTTCAGGTTCTGTATATATTGACATTAAAGATCATTATTGACATGCACCCGCTGTGGCCTGAGCTGTTTTTTTTGTGTTGGGACAGTTTAAGAAAAGAACCATCGGAAGATCGCAGTATGGTGTGTGTTTGTTGAGGAGAAGACGGCTAATATTTAAGAAATTGTTAAGACTTTTTAAGGCCTAAAATTCTGATGATTTCAGATGATGTAAGACATTTTCTAGACCCCGCAGGAACCCTGTAGTAATAGGTAGACATGCAGGAAGTGAGTACAGGTGTAAGTCCAGCACTGGATTAGTGGTGTCCTCCAAGGCCACTGCAAATATGTGGTGTGTCCCCCCCCCCTTGGGGGGAAGGACAACGGGATGGGATAAGCGCAGAGCTCAATCGCATTGGCGACTGAGAAAAAGACAATGCATGTGTGTGTGTGTGTGTGTGTGTGTATTCAAGTGTGTGTGTGCCGCTCCCATTGCATGTCCAGTTTGTTGCATGCCGAATAAAGACCTCTAAAGAGGTCCTGCATTATTATTATTCATATCTCACAAACCATCTGTTGCTCCCACTTGCGGGAGGCATCAGTCTCGGCAGAGAGTTCCTTTTTCATGGGTGACCCCAGGAATAATAGTTGTTGCTTAGGTGATCAGAATAAACTAATCTAAACTCAGCAGAGTTCCGCTGTATAGATGCTCTTACAATTCTGTTAAGCTCAATGCTACTTTGAGAGCACCTACATGAATTACATGCTTATCTTCAGCTGCGACCAGCAGCTCTAGAGCTCA
>NC_140180.1:72356776-72389276 GCF_963971535.1 Notolepis coatsorum | reverse complement strand
AGCAGGAAGGAGAAATATGTTAAAGGTGCTATAGATAAGAATTGTATGTAGAGATTATTTAATTGTTTTTATGCAGTAGGCCTATATAGGTCTTAATGAGGACCACAAGAGACCTAAGGACCTTTTCTCTGAATGTTCTGCTTGATCACTGACTATGTAAGGTTTAGGTTTAGGTTAGGTTTACTTTATTTGTTCAAGGGGGACAGTGTACATTAATAAAACATTTTACAAATGTAAATGCACCCAATTTTAGAAGGTACAGGCTAAAATCCTGTGTAAAAAAGGGTTAGCAATAAAAACAGAATAAAATCAAGATAAATAACATTAGAATAAAAACACAACAAAAGCACATAGACATAGTAGGGATACAGGTCACAATACAATACAGTCCTGTCCAAATACACTTTTTTTTAAAGGGATTGCACAGTCCCCCCTTGCCGCACCTCTAGTGTTCCTGGTTGAGGCAGACTTGAGGTTGATGAAACTGGTAAGACTGATTGAATGGTCTGTTTTATGAGATATGGATTGATGCCACTGTGATCCTGTGATTTATATGCCGATATCGGAATTAAAATGTGATATCGGAAAATATCGGTATCGGTTTTCAAATTATTATTATTATTATTTTTTACATTTCTATAACCTTTATTTACCCAGGCAAGCAAGTAAGAACAAATTCTGATTTTATTTATTGTCAAAAGTATGCATAATGTTGTGTTAATTCCACAACAAGAGATATGTAATGTGCAGGGGGAAACCCTGCATATATCGGTATCGGTTGATATCGGTTGATATCAGTATCGGAAATTAAGAGTTGGACAATATCGGTATATATATATATATATATATATATATATATATATATATATATATATATATATATATATATATATATATTTTTTTTTGTATTTTATTTTTTTATTATTTTTTAAACAAACACATAAACAAACATGACAATATATATTTTTTTAATACTCTTTATTTTTTTTTTGCATACAGTCAACGTATTCTTAAATAATAGCGCTGCCCGAGGCTGGGCATACAGTCAACGTATTCTTAAATAATAGCGCTGCCCGAGGCTTAGTGGCAATGCACCTGTACAGTCGTACACCTGGCAGTAACAGGGAAAATGCATAAAACACCCCTGGAACCTGATAAACAAGCTTAAAGCCAGGTTAATTTTTCAAGCACGACATGCAGATTTGCAGTTTTGCCTTATTTGAATCGAACTATATAAGCTTAGTACACACTTCACAAACTGCACGATGCAACACACTGAGTGAGAGAGAGAGAGAGAGAGAGAGAGAGAGAGGGAGAGAGAGAGAGAGAGAGAGAGAGAGAGATGGCGGGAACAGAATAGATTGCATTAAAAACTCACCCTAACGCAGAATCAGGTCCAAGAGGAAGGAGACGACCGTGGAGATGACAAAGTTCACCAGTTCCATGATATTGTCCCCCACCGTTGGGATGAACTTGGGAGTCTGTTCCTAGTTTATCTGCCACACGTTAGCACTTGATAACGTAGCTAACGCTAGCTAGCTAGGTTAGCTAACGCTAGTTAGCTGTCCCTGCCCTTTAGCTAAGCTACTAGCTGACATGGCTAGCCTGACTGAACGTTCTAACACGCAACAACTTTCATCTTCAGTCCATCTGCCGAACGTCCTCTTCGTCTTGGCATAACCTAATCACTATACTTGGTATTGATAAGCTTACGGCACGCAGCGTTATTTCTTCTGCTCCGATGCTGCACATTTGGTTTTCAAAAGTAGGATGCTCTTGGCCAAGACATCCACTCGCTCCCGTGGATAGCGCCGAATAGACCCCGTACCTGTACCCCCTCCCCTCGTGGATAATACCGAAGGTCAAAAAAATCATGTCACATCACTCCCATTCTGGTATCCCTGCACTGGCTCCCGGTACACTATAGAATTCACTTCAAAGTCCTCACTTTCACTTTCAGAGCACCTCACGGTCAGGCCCCTATCTACATCACTGAACTCATCCATCCCTACACCAACACCCTCTCACTCAGATCTGCCGATCAGCACCTCCTGGTGGTCCCCAGGTCCAGGCTGAAAACAAGGGGTGATCGAGCCTTAGAGGTGACAGCACCAAGGCTCTGGAACGCTCTCCCCCTGGACCTGCGAAAACTCTTTTAAAAAAACAACTAAAACCACATTTGTTCAGACAGGCCTTTGGTCATGCATAGGCACCTTTTCTTGTCCTCACTGTTCTATAGTTTTGTTTTAATTAGTGACTCATGATTTTATCCAAATTCTTTTATTCTACTTTTTCTATCTGGTTTCACTGTTTTTAACTGCTGTTTGTTGTTGTTGTCATTTATTTCTGATTTTGTTTTTATTGTGTTTTTATATTAAGCTGTAGTGTAAAGCACCCTGTGCATTCGTGCTGTGAAGGGTGCTATATAAATAAAGGTCATTCATTCATTCATTCTTCTTCACATCTCTCTACCGACTACCAGACCGTCGCCAACCAGCTCCCCCTAGTGTTAGTCCTCCCACAATGCTTTGCACAAAAGTAAACGAGTCATTGAATGAAACCAATAGTATATCTGCAGAGCCGCAGACCCCGGAACACTATTCTACAAACGTGTCTAATGTGAAATATATAAGCATGTAAGCAAAACTAGATTTTAGGTATGTGATGGAAAGTGATTGTTAACATTCTATTTATTTTTATTTTTATTAAAAAAAAGAAAAAAAAATTGCAAGGCCCCCCTTCTCGCGAGGCCCTGTGCGACCGCACTGCTTGCATGCCCCTAGCGGCGGCCGTGTATATATATATATATATATATATATATATATATATATATATATATATATATATATATATATATATATATATATATATATATATATATATATATATATACATGCTTGACTGCTATATTGCATGTTGTGATATTGTATGTCTTGGTAAGTGGACTGCATTTACAGTATATAGCACTTATCCAGAAGCACTTTACAACTTATGCCTCACATTCACCCATTGACTCAGACATTCACACACAGACGGCATTCACACAACCATGCAAGGTGCCAACCTGCACATCGGGAGCAGTTAGAGGTTAAGTGTCTTGCTCAAGGACACTTCAACACAGTGCCTGGAGGAGCCAGAATCTAACCCAGAACCTTCCGATTACCAGGTGTGTGATGTGCCATCTACACCATTGGTCTGACTTATTGCATTGGGTGTTGTATACAGAATCCTTATGGGGCGCTGAATTAACTAAATTAATTAATTAATTAATCATTATTTGACCATGCAATGCATTTATCATGGGTCATGGGTTTGTGTGATCAACACACCTAACGAAGACACAAAAACATTAAAGGTGCTGTAAGTGATGTTTTATTTGTTTTAAAATAAGTGTTAAATAGCTCTACATTCTGACAGCCATCACTGATATAGTGTTTGAGACATGGGTCTCCCAGTCCCTCTGCTATGCAACAACATTCTTATATCCTGTTCCCACTAACCAAGAGAGAGAACCCTAGATATTTTCTATTAAACCAAATTAGCTGGCAGATTATTTTACTTGTTTCAAGAAACGACAATTTATTTCTTATTTTTGTCAGACCTCTCCTGATTGGATAATGTGAGAACTGGATACCAAGAAATCTATTTTCTGTTTTATGGAATCTATTTTAACAGAATGGAATATTGGAACCTATTCGACTCAATCTAATGACTGGATCGAGAGAAATTATATTTCTCCTATGACACATCTAACTCTTTGAATGTCCTCCAAACTCTCTCTGAAGATGGAGGTTCTCCCTTTCCTTGGAATGTTTAAGCGTATGATTTCTTATCATTTAGTATTGCTGATTTATACAACGGCATGCAAATTTCTCGATTCTGATTGGCCATTCACACGTCTTTATTGGTAACAATCCACGGTCCTGGGCTCAGGACCCGCCCACAACCAAATCACATAACCCTCCCCGGCTCACTCCGGGAGAAAACAGGATCGCGGAGATCAAATGGTTATGTTGAAAGCACCATAACGACTAAATATGAAGCGATTCTGTCAAGGGGAATGTGTTAGTATTTTAAACAATGTTGGATGATGTAATTGATGGGTCTTGACTCAATCTAGAACAAAAGAAAAATCGCGGATTGATTGATAGATTAATTGATTGATTTAAATTTCTTCCTTCCTACTTTCTTGCAGCGTTCTCTCTCACACTGTCCGACGCTGGCGTACCCACAAACACACACACACACATACACACACACACACACACACACACACACACACATACACACACGCACACACACACTGTGAGACACACACACACACACACACACACACGCACACACACACACACACACTCCTGTCTGCAACAGCGGGGGAGTCAGACTGAGAGAGAAGCAGCGCTGTTTTAAGTGAGCATGGTCTATTGAATTGATTGATTGGTTGATTGCTAATTTTATTACTGTACCCCTGGTTTCCAACTGGTTAAGTTTAGGCTAAAAGAAATAAATAAAAAAATAGGGCGAAGAAAACGTTTTTTTCCTATAGGGCAAAGAAAACGTTTTAATAAATTTTCAATCAATCATTCCAATAATACACAGTTGGATGTGTTAGTTGGTTGGATGCACTTCAAGCTGCTTCCACATGAGGCAACTTCTCTCAATCATTCCAATAATACACAGTTGGATGTGTTAGTTTGGTTGGATGCACTTCAAGCTGCTTCCACATGGAGTTGTGGGAACTACTTTTTCTGGCGGATGGTTTTTTCAATAAATCTTCGATTAATGTGTGTTTATTGTATAGAAATAAGGTTGGATGAATCTGGCAGTTGTATAAAAGCTTTACACCACGTGCAGTCGTGATTTGTGACCAATAAACCATGCCTAGGGGGGTCTAACGACCCTCGGCTGCGCCTCGGGCCTAACAACCACCCCTAGGCATGGTTTATTGGTCACAAACCACTCCTGCGTGTGATGTAATGCTTAATTATTGTGTACTGTTTTGTATTTGTATGATGGTTGTTTCTGTAAATGAGGGAAACATCAGAAATGTATGATTTTAAATTAAGGTTGAAATCAAATGTAGATTCTATTCACCTTGAGGCTAAACTACTACGCCTCTTAACTGGCAACGGCCCGTATACACACATACGGCAACGCGCCTTTGCCGACCTCTAGCAAATACAATATATATATTGAATTAAAAGTGTGCCGAAGTACACAGCAGACTTTTATTCTTTTCTAATACCACCCGCGACTCCCGAGGCTCTACCTCCGTCAATCATTTGGGAATCTCGAAGATTATTGGGTTGTAACCAATGAGTCTGGCTTTCCAATGACACCACACGTGGGAATGAGAAAATCAGGGATCTAGGTGAAAAGTCACAAGCGCAAACAGGAAGAGAAATCTTTGCGGAATGCATTGGAGTCAATGAGGAAATTGTTTTCTGCAGCCTTTTTTACCCACTTTTTACCCACGACCAAAATCGCTCCTAATGACAATAATTTCTGAACAGGTTTTTATGAAATTTGGACATGTACTACACAAGACTTCAGGCTATGCTGCCCTGTCAAGGCTAACCGCAGTAACTCGGAGAAAATAAATAAATAAATGTTTTATCTTGTGACCAATTTCAGATGTTAATGTCGCTCAGTTTTGGAGATATGGGGTTTTAAAAACTGCAGTAACTACAAAATCACACTCAAAACCCAGGCAGATCGCAGTAACTTCCAAACAGTGAAACTGAGAAAAATGGCTTTAAAGTGTTTTGACTTGCAATCCAAAATGTGTTATAGGTAGATAGATGATAGTACCCAGATTAACATGTATTAATGAAGTAATCTTTAGGCATACAAAAATATGACATAATTATTTTAATTAACCCCCAAAAAGCAGATACTGCACTCTGCTGCACGATTCCCTTAAATAATTATACAGGTAATGTACAGGCAAAGTGCAGTAACTCTAGTGGAACAGTTATATATGCAGTTAGACAGTTACTAACAATCCACCCATTTCCCTCCCACTGCCTGTCTGCCCTCTCGTAACTTGGTTAGAGTAAAGGTGTGGTTGTCCTCTAGGGACCTCATCTCCTCATCCCTTGCTCTCTCCCATTTACTTGATTCGGGGGACACTGTGGCCTCTTTAAAGGTCGGGTGTACCCCACTGACTACCCTGTAGCAGTAATCAACGGTGGTAAGTGTACTGTCATCCTCGTCACTCTCTTTCCGGGCATAGTCTGTCAGATACTTTGGGGGTTTGTGTTCCCTTGAGGGATACCTCCCACTGCTTGGGGCACTTGACGTCACCCTCGGGTGCTCCTCGTCATCGCCCTCTGGGGGCGGCTGACTGTCTGCCTGCACGACCGTGCTAAGTACACTGGGCTGATGTGTCTCTGTTTCTACACACCTTACTCTGGAGTCCAGCTCTGGCTCCTCTGTCTGTGTCTCGCTCTCACATGTTGTCTTTGTGACAAACTTGACTAGTATGTGTTTCTGCACTCTCCCTTTACCGGGATGATAAACTAGGAAAGCGGGGCTTCCCTTGTCGTGCCCTACAAAGAGTTATTTTTCACATCTGGGCTCGGGCTTTCCCCTGTCCTGCAGGTACGCATAACACACTGATCCAAATCGGTGCATTCTAGCTAGATTACACTTCTTTCCTGTCAGTGCTGTATACGGGGTGGTGCCCGTGTGCTTATTAATGCGCCCGTTTCTGGTGTAAGCGGCTTCTTGCACCGCATAATGCCATAGGCTCTTAGGCAAGTTACTGTCTACTAGCTTACACCTAGCCATTTAGAAAAGGGTGCGTCATTTCCTCTCTGCCACTCCGTTCTGGTTTGGGGGATATGGACATGACGTCTCGTGTCTTATCTTGTACCTTCTCAACAGTGATTGGAACTCTCTGTTTGTGAACTCGGTTTTCGTTGTCGGACCTCAAGCATCTTACGTTACCATAAGGGGCTACATCTGCCAGGAATTTCTCTGTGGCCTGGAGTGTGTCACTCTTTGCTTTGAGAAAGTAAACAAACACTGCTCCTGTGCACACATCTGTAAAAGACTGTACATATCTAAAGCCTCCTATGGACTCGTTGCTTACTGGACCGGCTAGATCCGTGTTAACTAGCGCAAGTGGTACCTTAACTTTTTCTGTGGGATTTCTGTTTCTCGATTGAGTAAACTTCCCCGTTTTGCACACTACACATTTTTTGTCAGGTCTACGCTTTTCACCTTCAATGTGCATGCCTTCTGTCACTGTTTGCAGTTTCAGTAAATCCTCGTAATTACAATGACCCATAATCTCGTGCCATGTCTGAATATCGTGACTGACCGTCACGCTACACATATCATTACACTTGTCGTTGTCATTACACTCTGTTTGCAAATAATACATTCTCTGGTACATCTTTATGTCAAACCGTGTACCGTCATGCTCTACAAGAAAATATTTACCTTTATCGAAGAATACCTTGGCACCGCTTGCAGTAGCAACTATTACAGAGAAGAGTCCTTGTGGGAACGATGGTACGTAGAGAGCGTTCTTTAACGTCACTGTATGCCGGCGCCCCCCGCTGTCCGTGAGGCATACTTGTGCGTCTCCTCTCTCTTGTGCCAACCCGTAGGTGCGCTTCCCGTCTGCCAGCTCCATGCTGTGTCTCTCCGGGTGGAAAGTGTTGTCAAAGTTGTACGCTGTCCGCTCCCCGAAAGCGAAGTCTTCTTGTCCCGTTATTCTCCGGGCGTCGTCTCGATCCGTCTCACGTCGACCGTCGCCTCCATCATGTCCGCTGCCACCATCATGTCCGCTGCCACCATCTTGTCCACAGCCGCCATCTTGTCCGTAGCCGCCGTCTCGTCCATGGCCGGCATCTTGTCCATGGCCGGCATCTTGTCCATGCGCGTATCGCGCACTCTGGTCGTGTTTCTTCATGCACGCTCTGTCTGTGTGCCCCGTGGATTTGCAGAAGCTACACCAGACAGTCTTTGTGCACTCGCCTCTCCGATGGCCTTTCTCTCCGCATCGCCAACACGCCAGTTCCGCCGTGGTCCTGATCCTCTCCCTTGGCGTCGCTCGGGCCTTCCGCACCCTCTCTCCCGCCTCCGCGGCGGCTGGGTGAGTATCTTCTGAGGCCTCGAAGTTTCTTAACTTGGCCTTGAACTGTCCCAGCGTCATGTCCGCTGAACCGTGTGTTACCAGGAGTGTGAACGGTTTGTACAGCTCCGGTAGTCCCCTCATCACCATCGCCATCATTAGCCCATCGCTTGGTGCTTCTCCTGCACTCTTCAATGGCGTCGTGATCTGCTTCGCTCTGTTGACGTATTCGGTCACAGTCTCGGTGTGCCTTCTTCAGGGCTGTTAGTGCTATGTAGAGGGCCACGACTCTGGGTCTTCCTCGCCCGATGTAATGCTCTCTCAACACCCCCAGGCTTTCTCTGCCTTTGTCTTTAGTGTCGCGGAATATCAGCCCCAAGCTTGTGTCGTCGAGCAGTGGCGCTAACTCACAGTACGCGTCTGCGTTACGCTGGTCGTCCAGGGCTTGCTCTTCCACCGTCAGTGGTCCCGTTGGGGCTGTCAAGATCGTCGCCTTCAGTCCCGCACCATGCATGCAGCATAACATGCGCTCTTCCCAGAGCTCGTAGTCCTCTGCTTTTCCATTGAATGAGGGCCATTTGCTCCTTCCCTTGGTCGCCATCCTCTTGGTTGATGGTAGGCGTAGCTTTAGCTCTTGTTGGCCTAGCGTCTAGCCACGCGGTGCTCCCGGCGCTAACCTAGCCTATACTTCAGCTAAACTTGCTACCCTTATTATTTCGCCCCCGCGTGATCTGGGCCCATAACCTGTTGACAGAATCCGGCTATAGGGCGACAATAATGTGGTCAAGAGGCATGGTTTCTATCTTTAGCCTGTAAACGGCGTGGTTTATTCATTCACATGGTATGAGCAGCACCACATGAGTTCTCCTCTCACTGAGAGGCTGGTGGAGAAAGAGATAAAGGGGGAGGAGACATCTCTATTTATACTCGCCACCTGGTGGTATCTTGAGTGGTTCCGCCTAGAGCGCCCTCTAGTGGAAACAGTTATATATGCAGTTAGACAGTTACTAACAATCCTACATAGAACCTCTAACTTCAACATCACTGTTTGGAAGTTACTGCGGTCTGCCTTGACAGGGCAGTATGGACCCAGCATGTTTTTTCAGCCAATCCAATTTTTTTGGAAATACTACTTCTGGACTACTAACTACTACAGAAAGACTTGAGTACGTTTTTCTACAACTCAAGTTCAGACATATGTTACTCATTATTATTGTATCAGAAACTTCAGAATGTCATCTTTCAAAAGAGACCAGGCTCATGCATGTGCTATACGTATAAAGTATAGTATTTTGGTTGGCAAAAAAAGTATGCAGTCCTCAAGTTCAAGTAAAATAATGGCCACTTTTGGGGGCGCCAGTTAAGAGGTTTTAATATGTTAGAATGTTGTTGACATCACACTCCTCAGCTCTCAGTGGTATACCGTTCTCACATACCAGTACTCCGCTGGAATACAAATACAGAGCACAATTTTAAGTAAATGATTATTTTTCAGATTTGAGAACGGGAAAGTGAGAACGGGATACCACATTTATTTTCTGTTCACTGCAGAGCAGAGGGACTGGGAGACCCACGTTACTGACCAAAACACTCTATATCAGTGATGGCTGTCAGAATGTAGAGCTATTATTTTAACATGTATACCATGTATTTTTAATTTTTTTATAATCATTTATTTCATTCATTCATTTATTTGCATTTATTTTAAATTTGTTGGACCTTATGGTGTTCTTGTTTTGTTCTTGACTTATTGTTATGTTTCTTCTTGACTTGTTTAAAGAAGACGTGTCCGGCCCATGGGGACATTAACGTGTGTTGTTGGGCCTTACAAATAAATTTGATTTGATTTGATTTGATTTGTTCTCACTTTTTCTGTATTTTTGCTCCCATCCCAATTTAGTCGTTATGCCAATTCCCTTCCTAGTCGTTGCGCGCATTGCCCCACTGTCGGCCTAGGGAGGGTGTAGAACTCCCACATGCCTCCTCCGATACATGTGGAGTCAGCCAGCCGCTTCTTTTCACCTGACAGCGAGGACTCTCACTGGGGGAATGTAACACGTGCGGAGGTTCACGCTATTTGCCCCCGATTCTCTCCCTGCTGAACAGGCACCCCGACCGACCAGTAGGAGCCGCAGTTTACAACGACCAGGACACATATACCACCGGCTTCCCACCCGCTAACACTTACTTACTTACTTAGGCCCATCGCTCCCAATGGAGCATAGGCCATATACGACTTTTCTCCATCCAACACGGCTTTGGGCTGTCCTTTCTGCCTCCCCCCAGGTAGTTCCTCATCTCTTGAGCTCTGCCTCAGTGTCCCGCCTCCAGGTGTTCTTAGGCCGCCCTCTCTTCCGCTTCCCCTGGGGATTCCAAGTCAGGGCCTGTCGTGTAGTACTGGTAGCCGGTTTCCTCAAAGTGTGGCCTATCCATCCCCACTTTCGTCTCAGGATCTGCTTCTCCACTGGTTCCTGTCTTCCTTTCAGCCATAGTTCCTCATTCTTGATTTTGTTTGGCCACCGGATTCCAAAGATGCGTTTCAGACAGCTGTTTATAAAGGTCTGTATCTTCTGCAATGTTCTTTTCGTCATTCTCCAAGTCTCTGAACCGTAGAGAAGGACGGATTTTACATTTGAATTGAAGAGCCGCACTTTGGTTGTCATGGCGATGTCCTTGGAGGACCAGATGTTCTTCAGAATGATGAAGGCTGCTCTGGCTTTGCCTACTCTGGCTGTGACATCGCCATCTGTGCCGCCCTTCTTATCCAAGATGCTGCCTAGGTAAGTGAAGGAGTTGACTTCCTGTATGGATTCATCACCTACTGTGACTGTGTTGTTGGTAGAGGTGTTGATCATCATTAGGTTGGTTTTCTTCCTGTTTATTCTCAACCCAGTCTCAAGGGATGTAGTTGCCAGCTTGGTTGTCTTGTCCTGCATCTGGTTGTAGTTGTGTGACAGGAGAGCCAGGTCATCAGCAAAGTCTAGGTCATCCAGTTGTGTCCATAGGGTCCACTGTATGCCATTTTTCTTTCCTTTTGTGGTGGTCTTCATAATCCAGTCTATGACTAGGAGGAAGAGAAAGGGCGATAGGAGGCATCCCTGACGCACACCGGTCTTGACCTCAAAACTCTCTGACAGTTGGCCTGCATGTAATACTTTGCATGATGTTCCTTGATAGGTGTTTTGAATCAGAGTGATGATTTTCTTTGGGATACCATAATACCTCAGCAGTTTCCACAGAGTCTCTCTATCCACGCTGTCAAAGGCTTTTTCATAGTCTATGAAGTTTATGTATAATGGAGAGTTCCATTCGATGGATTGCTCTATAATGATGCGCAGGGTGGCAATCTGGTCCGTGCAAGATCTGTTGCTCCGGAAGCCTGCCTGCTGGTCTCGAAGCATGGGATCCACAGCAACACTCATTCTGTCCAGTATAATTCTGTTGAGTACTTTTCCCGGTACTGATAGAAGAATTATTCCTCTGTAGTTGTTGCAGTTGGTGAGATCTCCCTTTTTTTGTAGCTTGATGATGATTCCATCTTTCCATTCTTCTGGAATCTTTTCTTCCTCCCAGATCTTGGTGAAGAGGCTATGAAGCATATCTACTGCAGTCGTCAAGTCGGCCTTGATGGCTTCTGCTGGTATTTCATCTGGTCCTGCAGATTTTCCGTCCTTCGTTGAGATAATAGCTTTTTTTTATCTCTGCTTTGCTTGGTTTATCACAGTTTATTGGAGGTGTTCTCTCCGCTGGTGTAATGTCCGCTGGCTCTGTCGAGGATGGTTGGTTCAGTAGTTCTTTGAAATGTTCAGCCCATCTTCTCCGCTGCTCCTCTGTTGTTGTAAGTGGGTTTCCCTGTTTGTCTTTTACCGGTTTGTCCGTCTGTTGGAACTTGCCTGCTAACTTCCTAGTGATCATATAGAGGTCTTTCATGTTGCCTTGCCCTGCCGCTGTTTCTGCTTGTTTGGCTAAGTTGTCTATGTGATCTCTTTTATCCTTCTTAATGCTACTCTTCATCTCCTTATTGGCTTGGGTGTATTCTTCCTGTGCCTTTGCTTTTGCTGATCTTGTTTTGCTTGTGTTCAGTTTATCTTTCCTCTCCTTTCTTTCTTTCAGTTTCTGGAGTGTTTCCATTGAGACCCATTCGCTGTGTTTTGTCTTCTTCTTTCCCAATATTTCTTTGCAGGTGTCCAGCCACAACGTCTTTGTGTGCTGCCATTGAGTTTCTATGTCCACATCTGTGTCTTCATCCTGTTCCTGTAGTTGCTGGTACCTGTTGGTAAGGCTGATCTGGAATCTACTCTGTATTTCTTTGTTCCTAAGAAGTCCAATGTCATATCTGGTTCTTGCGCCGGTGGTTGTGGCATACTTCTTCAGACGTAGTTTTATGATCGTCAGCACGAGATGATGGTCTGATGCCACGTCTGCCCCTCTCTTGACTCGTACATCTTGCCATGACCTCCTGAACTTTCTGTTGATGCATATGTGGTCTATTTGATTCTCCGTAACTTGATTTGGAGATCTCCATGTGGCCTTGTGGATACGTTTGTGGGGGAAGATGCTGCCTCCTATTACCAGTTGGTTGAGGGAGCACAGGTCTGCAAACCTTTCTCCATTTTCATTCATCTGCCCCAATCCATGTACGCCCATGATGTCTTCGTAGCCCGTGTTGTTGGCTCCTATCTTGGCGTTGAAATCACCCATGAGGATGGTGATATCTTTTTCTCTCCGTCCGTCCAGTACAGCCTGCAGTTGTTCATAGAAATTGTCTTTCTTCTCATCTTCGGTGTCGTTTGTCGGCGCGTAGCACTGAATGATGGATAGTCTGATGTTGTCCTTCTTAGTGGTGAACTTGGCGGTGATGATTCGTGGGTTCACCGGTTCCCAACCAATGAGAGAGCGCTGTGCCTCCGGAGCCAGCATCAGGGCCACCCCTTCCGTGTGTGGGGCGCCTTCTTCTGTATGACCGGAGTAGAGCACCATCTCCCCAGATGCCAATCTCAGTTGCCCTGCTTGTAGCCACCTTGTCTCACACAAGCCAAGGAGAGAGATGTTGTAGTTCCTCATCTCCTGTGCTACCTGGACTGTCTTCCCTGGTTCGTACATGGGTCCTGATGTTCCATGTGGCAATTCTGGTGGTTTTCCTGGGGGTTAAGAGGGGAGTTGGCCTTACAGCTTCCTTTCGGCTTTCACTGCACGGCGTCATACGCCTCCTGTGTGGGAGCCCTTCTTTTCCCAGGTCGAGTTGGTTTTGAATTATCGTAGATGCTTTAGTAACATGCTTTTTTTCCAGGTAGGGTTGTTGGCCCTACGCAAACCCATTTAACCTCTGGGGGAGGGTTTTGGAGTTGGCTTGTTAGTCCTCTTCCCACGCCTATTGTCTTCCAGGTGATGGATTGCAGCCTCATACCACGTGAGGCCAGACAGGCTGAGGGTTGTGTACAAGCTGTCTCGGCACGTCAAGCCCAACCAACTCCTGCTACTGTGTATTGAAAGCTGCACTAGGCAAGCTAACCCTACCAGCAACGCAAGACAGACCCGCTAACACTGCCAATTGTGTTAGTAGGGACGACTGACCAAGCCGGAGGTACCGCCGACAGCTGGATTCGATCTCAGAGTCTCTGTGGTGGTAGGCGAGTGCATTCTCCACTGCGCTACCCAGCCGCGCCTATACCATGTATTTTAACAAAGAAAATACCACTTACAGCAGCGTGATGTTGTGTGGATCTATCTTGATTTTACTCAGTTGATTTGTATGCCTTGCTGTAGTGTTGAGGTGGATGTGTGTATAGCAGTGGCGGCTGGTCAATGGGGGCGCTAGAGCGAAAAGAGAGAAGAAGAAGAATTTATTATTTTTTTTTTTAAGAGCCCTAGAAATCAAATAAACATGTTTAAAATTAATAATATTTACTCATTTTAAGTATGTTTGTGTTTCCAATGCACAATATAACGTTAATATATCAAATATAAATAATCTTTTTCATGAACAGGAAGTGAATGTCTGCTAGAGAATAATACCGCCTCTATACTTTCCATAGCCGCATTTCTCCTGGGCTAGACGCATAGCGCTCACAGTGGGCGTGCACTGGTTTCATCGCTGTACTGTCGCAGCCAATCAGTGCGTAATTCGCTGTGCGTTGAAATATGATGTATTATGATGGAAACCAGGCGCGTTTTGAAGCGGTCTATATTATTCTAAGCAAGCAGCGTCAATAATTTCCGTAGCCGCATTTCTCGGAGACGCTCTCTGATTGGCCGACGTCAGTTTCTACACTGGGAAAGCCTAGCCACTCTTCGTTCGAAGTAGGTTTGGTAATGTTAGAGTTTGTCTTAGAGCGTGACGGCAAGTTCTTTCGACGGTTAAGCTTAGGCACTCTTTCAAAGTTGGTTAAGGTTAGAGTTTGTCTTAGAGCAGGGCGATAGAATGCCAGGTAGTTTGCAGGCTGTTCGACGCGGAAATGGGCAAAAGACAGACTCATTCATTCATTCATCACAGTACTGTTGTGTTGTGCTAACAAGCTAATAGCTGGATGCAGTCTGGACAGAGTGGATATACATCAACGGTCTGGGACTGTGGGACAACAGTGGACATAATTATACACTTTATCAAGCCCTCCTCGACCACGTAAACAGTGAGTTAATTCGGTCTCTCTCTCTCTCTCTCGCTCTCTCTCTGTTGTTGTTAATTTGACGCATAATGGATGAATGAATGAATGGTAACTTGTTTAAAATGACAAGATATATATATATGTGTTCATTATTGCATTGATCATACGTGTACTAGTGTAGTAACTCGACTTAACGTTGGTAACGTTATGTCGTCAGCTGTCCACTTGGTCAGCTGTGAGCTGTCCGCTTGCCCCCCTTCACCCCCCCCCCCACCCGCGACCACCCAAATGTAATTCACACCGGCCGCTACTGGTGTATAGCCACCGTCACTCACATCAAAAACATATACTTGCATCATTTTCCCGTTGACTCTCAATGTAGTGTGGACATTTCACAGTGTGATGGCAACAGTTTGGTTACATAAAGGGTCGTCGTTCATTTAGATTGGTGCCATTAGACTGTGGGTATAAGCTGCCATTGGCCGACTATTTCAGTAAAAATTCTCCTCCCCTTCCTCTATCCGTGGCACTATTTTGCGAGGGCACCTTCGCTGCTTCACGCCGCTCAGGGTGATTGTGATTGGTTTAAAGAAATACAAACAAGCATGTTTTTTCCCCCTATAGTGGAATGATAATAGGTTCAGCCAGACCTCTCTCCAGCGCTGCACTGCATCCTGGGCCATCTGCCCTTCAAGTGTGGAGAGAGGTATGGCTACGCAAGACTATTGTTCATTACAGGGGTGCAGGTTTGATTTGAGGTTTGGTGAATTTGCACTAATTTGAGCATAAATAAAAGATTTTGAGCTACAAAGAACATCAGATGATCCTGATGACTTTTCATTCATTAATGAACCTCCTGAACTAATGCATTTGGCCTATATAAACCGTCGTTTTGCATGTGACAACCGTTGTCTCTTCCATCGCCGTATGCAAAACAACGGTTGCTATGTTACAGGCAGCCATGTTGGAAGACAATCATTCAGTGCAAGTCCTCTATTACAAGTTATAGGCCTAATAACTGACTGAAGATCTTGCGATGCAAGATGATGACACTTCTCTCTCCGTCTCCTTCAGGATGAAGGCAAACGAGCTGGAGAGAGAGCGAGAGAAGCTGGAGGACATGAGTGACGGACAGGAAATGGAGCGTCTCCGGGAGGTCTACCTGTCTGAGGAAAGCACGGAGCAGCAGAAGAAGATGGAACAGAAGAGAAACATCATGCTAGCACACCTGGTGGGGACTTTAGGAACTGCTCGTTGTTTGAATGTATTTTTTGTTTTGTGATTCAAGATTCAAGAGTTTGATTTGTCACATACATACACGAGACATGCAGTAAAATGTAGATGGCCATGCCCGCCTCGATTATGTAAGTGAGGATGTGTGTGTGTGTGTGTGTGTGTGTGTGTGTGTGTGTGTGTGTGTGTGTGTGTGTGTGTGTGTGTGTGTGTGTGTGTGTGTGTGTGTGTGTGTGTGTGTGTGTGTGTGTGTGTGTGTGTGTGTGTGTGTGTGTGTGTGTGTGTGTGTGTGTGTGTGTGTGTGTGTGTGTGTGTGTGTGTGACATCAGACATACACATACCTGGGTCACAAGTTTAATGTGGCAGGTGAGTGGAAAGAACAGGTAGATGAAATCATCTCTGAATACACCAGCAGACTTGATTTAATTCATGCATCACCACTTCCACTCATCATGAAACTTGAGGCAATCAGAGTAATGGCATTGGCCAAAGTACAACATCTGTTCTCCAATGTACATATTCCACGAAAATCACTACATGATTTGACTAATAAAACCGTACACCTAGTGAGACAATGGACTGGCCTCAACACACATACAACACGCAACATTATATTTCACAGTAAACGTGAGGGTGGTCTGGGTGTTCCCAATTTTGAATGGGCATATATTGCTACACGGCTCTCCCATCTGTTGAATATGCTGAACAGTGATGACCAGTATGTGAGAACGCTTGCCCGTTCTTCTCTTTTCATGGACCTAAAAAGACGTAAGGTCCCCCTGGCGCGTGGTTCGGACCCTAACTTCCTAGGCTCCAAGAGAAAGCCGAATGGAAAGCTGGACCGTCGCTCTCCTGGCTTCGGTGTGTGGTCAGACTGGCCGGACCTTAATGACATGTGTTGCTGGGCTGATGTTACCCTGGAGTGGGTGGGGTCTAACTCTGAGGCAATGGCTGTCTCAGAGAATATTATATCTGACCCCAGTATCTCAGTCAGAGCATCTATGTCTGTGTGTGGAATGGATCACCAACTTCCACTGACTAATGCCCGAGGTCGCCTCCTGTGGGCACAACAGCAAAGACAGCGGGAACAATGGACTGAGTTGAGACTGCAGGGGAAGATTGCGTGTCTCCCTGCTGCGGACCATTCTGTCTCTCACTCTGTGTTCAAAAATGTTGCCATAGATGAGTGCATTGTTATCTTTACTCTGAAAGCGAGATTACAGGCAGGGGTGTAAAAAGTACCCAGAAATTATACTTAAGTGAAAGTATGTGTACCGTCTCAATATCTGACTCAAGTAAAAGTCAAAGTATCTGGCTAAAAACACACTTGAGTAAAAGTCAAAAAGTCCTACTTTTAAATGTACTTAAAAAGTACTAAAAAGTAAAAGTAATTTTTTTTGAAAGGGATAGACCAGGGGTCTCAAACTAATTCCATCGTGGGCCAAGTTTTCATTTTAACTATACATTACACCAGGTGAGTTAGTTGAAGAGGTGAGCCAATTAGTGAAATCATCAGCTGGTGTTTAGGCAAGGCTGGAATGAAACCAAGCTACACTCTGCCCACAATGGAATGTGTTCTGCGATAGACAATGCTGAAATTAAAGAACAGAGGACACTTTTTTTGCATTAAAATTATTTAATGCACTTCTCCATTGAAGGTAAACTAACATGGACGGCATTCACATCACAGCATGAATAATATCACAATATTAAAAACAGAATGGTGTATCCTGAATAATATCACAATATTAACCACAGCATACTGGATTATCCTGAATCATATCACAATATTAACCACAGCATACTGGATTATCCTGAATAATATCACAATATTAAAGGCAGAATACTGGAGTACCCTGAATAATATCACAATATTAAAGACAGAATACTGGAGTACCCTGAATAATATCACAATATTAAAGACAGAATACTGGAGTACCCTGAATAATATCACAATATTAAAGACAGAATACTGGAGTAGCCTGAATAATATCACAATATTAACCACAGCATACTGGAGTACCCTGAATAATATCACAATATTAAAGACAGAATACTGGATTATCCTGAATAATATCACAATATTAAAGGCAGAATACTGGAGTAGCCTGAATAATATCACAATATTAAAGACAGAATACTGGAGTACCCTGAATAATATCACAATATTAAAGACAGAATACTGGAGTACCCTGAATAATATCACAATATTAACCACAACATAATGCGGATCTGACTGTCTATTCTTCTGATAGCAGGTGTTTAATCAAAGATCCACGCTTTCTAGTCTTGGACAAGGACCAATCAGCATGGGTATGGGCGGGTTCATTTTCCATTGATGGGGATTTGATTGGCTGTTTACCTGCGGTCGCAGGATTAATAATGTTAGCGTTAGTTCGGCCAGATAAACAATTAAAACATACTAATTAAAATGGTTGGACCTGTGAGATTTGTACTTTGTACTTTGTAGGTCTGCATTTTAAATGTAAGGAGTAAAAAGTATGTTTTTTTTGTCTCTGAAATGTAATGGAGTAAAAGTACAAAGTATAATAACCTAATAATACTTGAGTAAAGTACAAATCCCCCAAAACAGTACTTAAGTATTGTAACGAAGTACAAGTACTGATTTTGATTGGCAAGAAGCCTGGGCAAATATTCGATTCACATCAAGGAACCCGGACCATCAACAAATCAATCTTAACTATATTCACAGGACATACTTGACTCCTATAAGACTGAAAAAAAATGGGTCTTATACAAGACTCCAAATGCTCCTTATGTACAAATGGGGACGAGGGGACATTTATGCACATATGTACTGGGACTGCCCACCAGTTAAGATATTCTGGAAAGAGGTGACCCAGCAACTATCAAATCTCTTAACTTGGAATATACCTGTACACCCCTCTGTACTACTGCTGAATGATGTTTTTGAGTGTGCAGTACATCCACAGCTAAAGAGATTGGTTTTATCGGGTATCACAGTGGCTAAAAAGCTGATAGCATCACGATGGTTCCAACCGGAAAAAATGTGCCGAAAGGTCTGGATTATTACATATCTCGATGTGATCTATCAAGAAATATCTACAGCAAGAATTTTGGGTCTCAATGAATCCAAAATGACATTGTGGTTAGAAGTGGTGGAGAAAATAAAAGCTAGCATATAATGGTAATGTCTGGTTAGGAGCGAGGGAAAATGGATGGATTATCCAATGGGGGGTCCGGAAGGGGGGGGGGTACGAGCTGGAGCATATGTGTGTAGGTTTTTAGATAACAGGTATTAAGGGTATATCCTATATAAGACAATTAACTAAAATGTGATCTCATTGGATGTGCACTGACAACTAATGCTTGTATATCTTATCGTGTGTTGTCATGTTTGTTTATGTGTTTGTTTAAAAAATAATAAAAAAATAAAATACAAAAGAAATTACTCAAGTACTTTACACCCCTGATTACAGGTCTTACCATCTAAACTGAATCTCTCCATCTGGTTTCCAGGCAGTCATGCTCCTTACTGTATTCATCATGACAATAACCAAATAGCTGAAACCATGTCCCACATCTTAAATGGTTGCCATGTATACAGGGGCCTCTACATAAGTAGGCATGACAGAATAGTAGATTTGATAGCGAAAGATATCTCTCTTATTGTTAGGTCTTCCATCACGCTGTTTAAGCATTCTACTGTGAAGCCAAGCATTTTCAACCTGTGCAATGATGATTCCATGTTCTCTAGTATTACAGCTAACACCCCTGATGTATTTGTGGTAAATGAACACCTTAGGGAGGTGTCCATTCTTGAGGTTGACTGTACTTTTGACTACAGCTTAGAAGAAGCCTTCCTAACCAAAATGCTGAAATACCAACAGCTACAGCAGACCATCTCACAGCTAGGCTACAGATGTAAACTCCTAGTTTTTATCTTTGGCAGCCTAGGGCATGTGCACAAGTTGGTTGTGAGGGGCCTACAAATAGCCGGTCTCCCCAAAAGGAAGGCCAAGCAGTTAGCCAGGTACTGCTCAGTATCAGCTATTATAGGAAGCCGCTCAATTTGGAGGAGGCGCTGTTACCTTTTCCCATGATTCTGCCGTCCATGCACCTTGTACCTGACTGTTCTTCATAATTTTCTGATTGCACTCACATTGTTTATGTCCTTTGTATGAGGCCTCCTTGTACTTCTGTTCATGTGGACATAAATAAACATTTCAAATGTGTGTGTGTGTGTGTGTGTGTGTGTGTGTGTGTGTGTGTGTGTGTGTGTGTGTGTGTGTGTGTGTGTGTGTGTGTGTGTGTGTGTGTGTGTGTGTGTGTGTGTGTGTGTGTGTGTGTGTGTGTGTGTGTGTGTGTGTGTGTGTGTGTGTGTGTGTGTGTGTGTGTGTGTGTGTGTGTGTGTGTGTGTGTGTGTGTGTGTGTGTGTGTGTGTGTGTGTGTGTGTGTGTGTGTGTGTGTGTGTGTGTGTGTGTGTGTGTGTGTGTGTGTGTGTGTGTGTGTGTGTGTGTGTGTGTGTGTGTGTGTGTGTGTGTGTGTGTGTGTGTGTGTGTGTGTGTGTGTGTGTGTGTGTGTGTGTGTGTGTGTGTGTGTGTGTGTGTGTGTGTGTGTGTGTGTGTGTGTGTGTGTGTGTGTGTGTGTGTGTGTGTGTGTGTGTGTGTGTGTGTGTGTGTGTGTGTGTGTGTGTGTGTGTGTGTGTGTGTGTGTGTGTGTGTGTGTGTGTGTGTGTGTGTGTGTGTGTGTGTGTGTGTGTGTGTGTGTGTGTGTGTGTGTGTGTGTGTGTGTGTGTGTGTGTGTGTGTGTGTGTGTGTGTGTGTGTGTGTGTGTGTGTGTGTGTGTGTGTGTGTGTGTGTGTGTGTGTGTGTGTGTGTGTGTGTGTGTGTGTGTGTGTGTGTGTGTGTGTGTGTGTGTGTGTGTGTGTGTGTGTGTGTGTGTGTGTGTGTGTGTGTGTGTGTGTGTGTGTGTGTGTGTGTGTGTGTGTGTGTGTGTGTGTGTGTGTGTGTGTGTGTGTGTGTGTGTGTGTGTGTGTGTGTGTGTGTGTGTGTGTGTGTGTGTGTGTGTGTGTGTGTGTGTGTGTGTGTGTGTGTGTGTGTGTGTGTGTGTGTGTGTGTGTGTGTGTGTGTGTGTGTGTTCATGTGTGCTCATGTGTGCTTGTGTGTTGAGAGATCAGTGTTCAGTGTTCAATGTTCTGATGGCCTGGGCCCTGGGGGAAGAAGCCAGTGGTGCAGTCGTAATATGGGAACTGGTAACACGCCACGCACACGCACGCGCGCGCGTGCACGCGCGCCGGACCGCCGGTACGTGCATGCGCACAGAACAGATTTTTTTTTTTTTTTAAATAGCGAAGCTGAAAAAGGTAGCAGGAACATTAGAACATATACAATTAGTCAACTGAATGCTTTGTATCTTGTTTGCTAATTCAGGTTAAAGACAGCCGATTTAACCAGCATATTAAGAGAGCAAGACTGTCTATCTGGTGTATGTTATGATGAATTGAAAATGGGGGACCCTGATGTAAACAAGACGAAAGTCTTGGTCTGCATCCCCTTAACAATTGTATGCATGTATTGAGCTGTACTGTACTGTACCCGGGCGTTGGAGGTCGTGCAGGTATAGCGAAACTAAGTTTGCTTTGGATAAGCTGATTCTGAAGCTGCAACTTTCTTCTCTTGGGGAGCGGCGGTGGCATCGTTGGTTCAGGTTGCGTTGCAGGTAGGAACATGATACTGTTGTCAAATGATCTGTTTATATCGGTTTGTATTTGCGGGCGGGGGCGTGGTTGAAGACGCGCTTTTGTTATGGGTGGCCGGGTGTACTCAAATGATCTGTTTATATCTGTTTGCGTGGTTGAAGACGCGCTTTTGTTATGGGTGGCCGGGTGTACTCAAATGATCTGTTTATATCTGTTTGTATTTGCGCACAACGAATGGATAGAGCGCATCTTTGTGCGCACGTACTTCTGCCTCAGTGATCATCTAGTAACAACGACTGCACCACTGGAAGAAGCTGAGTCTGAGTCTCTCTGTTTTTGCTGCATGAATGCTAGATTAGATTAGATTTAAATGTATTGTCTTTATATTAAAGAAAAATTCACCAAATATTACCTAAATGATTCTGAACTACATTTGCCTATCCCGCCTTTAATATGACCTTATATATGGAATGTGATAGAAAATGTGTTTTGCTCGTGAGAATGATATGGGATGCATGCAGAACCAGCCCCAGCATTGCATGTCGGTCTATCCATTATTTATTAAGATTAGATTAGATTCAAATGTATTGTCATCATGCAGCACAAGTACAATACAACGAAAATATGATATATTATCTATTATTTATCCATTAAGATTATATTACATTCAAATGTATTGTCATCATACAGCAGCATCATACAGCACAAGTACAGTACAACGAAAAGAAGTTTGGCATCCAACCAGAGTGCAAATGTAACAGTAAAGTGTAATAGTAATATACAATGTACAGGTGATTAAACTGGGTATAAAATATATAAATGAGTACTACTGAGTAATAGTGCTAATCAGAATGTACAGAGTTGTAGTATTAATATGTACAGTGATACAGGTATAAAGACACTATGGCAATAAGTCATACTGACCAGCAGCGTAACAATTATGTACAGATATAGATATAGTATCTACATGTAAAAAGGATTATATGCAGGTATGTGGATAGATATATATATATACAGTATATGGTAAGAATAAATAAACACGAGAGTGACCTAAACACGTGTTGATATATTCACAGGAGCACGTCTCCAACAGAGACGTCATCAGAGCCATAGACACACAACACCATAAAAACACATGGCTTTTCTTTTATAGGGACATATAACATAAACACCCCTATATAAAACTATGCCTATGATTAGACCCACAGTAGCAGGGGAGCAGGTGGCTGCTGAGAGTCTCTGGAGCCACCAAGCTAACAATGTGTGTGTAACTGCATGTGTATGATACAAAGATAAGCCAGCTAAACTAGCCATTTAAAAAGATAAAACCAGCTAAACTAGCCATTTCCACAATGGTGAGAAAGCTCTCTTCTTGGCTTGTGGAGGAGAAGAAGAAGAAGAAGAAGAAGAAGAAGAAGAAGAAGAAGAAGAAGAAGAAGAAGAAGAAGAAGAAGAAGAAGAAGAAGAAGAAGAAGAAGAAGAAGAAGAAGAAGAAGAAGAAGAAGAAGAAGAAGAAGAAGAAGAAGAAGAAGAAGAAGAAGAAGAAGAAGAAGAAGAAGAAGAAGAAGAAGAAGAAGAAGAAGAAGAAGAAGAAGAAGAAGAAGAAGAAGAAGAAGATTACTTTATTGTGTACACAAGGCAGTTGAAATTTGTATTATCCTATCCTAAATTAGGATAGGCTAAATTTGTATAGCCTATCCCTCCTAGTTACACATATACACAGTCATCCACACATATGCATTTCATCAGAGAGGTCAGCGCACCTGGAGTTTTGGGGTTCAGTGCCTTGCTCAAGGGCACTTAGGCAGGATGGTGGGCACCATAGATGTAATACTATAGCCTCCCTTCAGCCACCGGCTCACAGCTGGAATACACCCTCCTGTCAGTGGTTGGGATCAAAACGGCGACCTCTCGGTTACTGGCCAGCCTCTTTACCTCTAGGCCGTCAGTGAGTCTGTGAGTGTCCTGTCGGTACCGTCTCCTCCTGGACCTGTGTTCTGCTCCACGGCGCTGCCTCCTGGAGATGACTTAGCCACTCCCCGGCGCTGGAAACCAGGGAATTGAGGATGTGAAATTGATTTCAAGCTATGTGATTAATCTTATTGCAGATTCCCTACCATCCTCCTCTCCTCTCTCCCTCCCCTCCTCCTCCCAAGCCCCACTCCTCTCCCTCCTACCCTCCTCCTCCCAAGCCCCACTCCTCTCCCTCCTCCCCTCCTCCTCCCAAGCCCCACTCCTCTCCCTCCTCCCCTCCTCCTCCCAAGCCCCACTCCTCTCCCTCCTACCCTCCTCCTCCCAAGCCCCACTCCTCTCCCTCCTCCCCTCCTCCTCCCAAGCCCCACTCCTCTCCCTCCCCTCTTCCTTCCAAGCCCTACTCCTCTCCCTCCTCCCCTCCTCCTCCCAAGCCCCACTCCTCTCCCTCCTCCCCTCCTCCTCCCAAGCCCCACTCCTCTCCCTCCCGTCTTCGTTCCAAGCCCCACTCCTCTCCCTCCTCCCCTCCTGCTCCCAAGCCCCACTCCTCTCCCTCCTCCCCTCCTCCTCCCAAGCCCCACTCCTCTCCCTCCTCCCCTCCTCCTCCCAAGCCCCTCTCCTCTCCCCTCTCCCCCCTCCCCTCCTCCTGGTTGCTCCCACTAACAGTGAGAATCGATTTGAGGCAGGCTGCCCTCCCATACAGTAACATTAGTAACAGTGGTCCGCTGGCCTATCTGCCCTGCAGTGATTAGTTATCAAGTCTGTCACAGGCCCTATGAAGACATATTGGTGCCTTGTGCTGCGTTAGATTATAACTCAGAGGTTGGAAATTCCTACTAGGAAAAAATATAACGGCACGTCAACTTTTGAGTTCCTAGTCACAAACTCTCTTTCTCAAACCCCAGTTCAAGCTTCAGTGCCATTTGACGTCATTTCAACATGGCTACCCACATCGTATAAACATTAATGTTGTTATTAGCTGTTTTAAGAGTACATTTGTATATTGTATATTAGCTATATGTTGTTGTAAACTGTCTTTGTGGGTTGTAGTTCATTGTAAGAAGAAATTGCCCCAAAGGTTTAGCGTTTTGAGCTGGATTCAAACCTACCTAGAGGGGAGAGAACAGATGGTGGACATGTCGTCAGCTTGTGACTGCAACTTGTTCCTGTTTGCGGACGACTCAGCCCTGCTGGTCTCTGACAGGAACAAGTTACAGGTTGAAAAAGCCCTCAACTCTGAACTCGGCAGAATCTGCACCTGGCTCGCTGATAACAAACTATCATTACACCTGGGTAAAACAGAGTCCATTCTCTTTGGATCAAATAACAAACTCAGCAAGACCGACAGCTTCTCTGTTACAGTGGGTGACAATATTGTCACAAGGAAAGATGAAATTACATACCTGGGTTCCATCCTAGAGGCAAATCTTTCCTGTGACAAAATGGCAACCAATGTAATCAAAAAAGTCAACCAACGGACAAGATTCTTGTACCGGATCTCCTCTCTGGTAAACAAGAATACCCTGAAGACTCTAACAGGAGCACTCATTCAAGGGTACTACGACTATGCTTGCACCTCATGGTACCAAAGCACCTCAAAGGCACTAAAAACAAGATTACAAACATCACAAAACAAACTGGTCAGACTACTGCTTGACCTTACTCCTAAAACCCACCTCACCCCCTGCACATTTTGACGACCTAGGATGGCTTAGAGTAGACGACAGAGTACAGCAACTTGCAATGGGCCTGGTCTACAAGATACACTACACCACTAAGATACCCATGTACATGTCGAAATACTTCCAAAAGGTCAGTGAATACCACGACCACAACACCAGAGGGAGTTCCACAAATCATGTGCAACCTGCAGATTCGGCTCAAACAAGGGACTAAACGCAATTCGCAATTATGCCACAACAATGTGGAATGCCCTACCCACAGCCGTAAAATAATGTGAATCCCTACCCACCTTCAAAACCACTCTCAAAGAGCACCTACGGGAGGCTGCAATTCGAAACTGGCCTCTGTAAATGGCCCAACCCCCCCCCCCACCCCCCCCACCCACCCCCTCCACGGTACAGTTTCTTCCCCCTCAAATGTATATATTCTCTTTTAGAAACTCTGTCTCTTAAACAGTACTGTATATTTGTATGTCGTGTATGTCATAAATGTTATGATGAATTGAAAATGGGAGATCCTGATGTAAACAAGATGAAAGTCTTTCTCTGGTCTGCATCCCCTTAACAATTGTGTGTATTGAGCCGTACTGTATTGTACCCATCCTGCAATCTGTTAATAAAGTTTTCAATCAATCAATCAATCAATCAATCAATCAATCAATCAATCAATCAATCAATCAATCAATCAATCAATCAATCAGGTTGGAGATTAAGCATTTCCCACTTCCAACTTCCCACCTCCGACCATAGATTAATGCAGCATTATCTCCCAGTTGAGTTGACTGGATAGAGTTGAGAGTCACACTGACCGTTTGTAATTACAAATAATCAGAACAAAATACCAGAAATATTCAAATAAAAATCCATTAAAAAAGCATCTTTAAAAATGTTACATTTCATTTCAACCTTTATTTAAAATCGTAAGCATCTGAGGTTTCCCTCATTTACAGAAACGACGATTGTACAGTACATAATAAAAACAATATTCACAGAAATTTAAACACCAGAGTAAAAAATTTAAAACGTTTCAAAATCATTAAAAAATATCAATTAAAACAGTTACAGGTAGTCACACAATGGTCTGAAATCATACGTTTAAACATTCCAAGGGAAGGGAGAACCTCCTATTTCAGCGTGAGTTGAAGGACATTCCATGAGTTAGAGGCATCAAAGGAAAAGGCTGACTTCCCTAGCTCAGAACAAATTTGAGGAACCCTAAGAACCATCCAGTCATTCGATCGAGTTGAATAAGTTCCAATATTCCAGTCTAACAGTGAGGAGATATAAACAGGTTGTTTACCAATAAGGGCTTTAAAAATAAATAAATACCAGTGTTTGTTGCGCCTTTCTGCAAGAAAATGCCAACCCACCCTATCATACAGGACACAATGGTGAGTATCATATCTGTCACCAGTTATAAATCTGAGAGCTGAGTGATATGCAGAATCCAGAGGTTTAAGAGTTGATGCCGCAGCATGCCTATAAATTACATCACCATAGTCCAAAACTGATAAGAAGACTGATTCCACAATTCTTTTTCTACTAAATAGAGGAAAAATGTTTATGTTTCTGTACAGGAAACCAATTTCCTGTCGCAGTTTAGTGGCAAGATTTTCCACATGGAACTTAAATGTTAATTTCTCGTCAAGCCACAGGCCAAGATATTTATACTTAGTCGTTGACGACTAATACCTGACGTTTCTTAATGGAAAAGATTCCACTGAGAAAAGATTTGCAGTGGAAAATATTTGAGACAATGATGTGATTTCTGAACTGCTGTGTGTCTCGTACAACATGAGTGTGTGGAATATATACACGTCGTCTGGTGTTTTCCCCCGTGGCAACCGACCATAGAGACATCCTCGTTGCACTGCATCCTGGGCCATCTGCCCTTCAACTCTCATTGGCTCATAACTATACTTGTTGTTCTGGTCCCAGCCGTGGCCTTGTTCCGGATGCTATTCAATTGACTCAAAATAGGAAAGTAGCTTGCTTTTTCCCCCTGTTACAAAGTACGGACAGTGTTTCAGTAGTATAGTCAGTAGTATAGTCAAGGGTATACGTTGTATATGGAACACATGTATATATAAGTATATGGAGTATGCTCACCGCTTTCTCTAAATATATAAATATTTTCTGAATATATGTTATTGGTAAGCAACCTTTTTATATGTCTTCACTGTTGGAATGGAATATTGGAACCAATTCGACTCGATCTAATGACTGGATGGTTCTCAGGGTCCGTGGAGTATGTTCTGATCTGGGGAAAACATCTTTTTCCTATATGAAGTTGTAGGTTCTCTCTTCACTTGAAATGTTTAAGCATATGATTTCTGATCATTGCGTGACTACCTATAACTGTTTTTAGCTGATCTTTTGTGTTTAATTTTCTGTGAATATTTTATACGAATACTAAAAGTATAAAAAATTAAGTTGAAATTAAATGTAGATTCTATTCCCGTTGAGGCTAAATTATTATTAATATGTTCGAATGTTGTTGACATCACACTCCTCAGCTCTCAGTGGTATACCGTTAACCGCTGGAATACAAATACAACGTGACAAACTTCAAGTCTCACTTGAAATGCTTAGGGACAGTCGCATTAAATACCAGCTAGCGGTCAAAGCGGCGAGAGTCACATATTTTTCTGACCTCATCAACAACATCCACAACCCCGGGACCCTGTTCACTACCATTAATTATCTTATTAGCCCCCCCCCCCCCCCCCCAGTACCTGCCTGGATGTGTCCCCAACTAAGTGTGAGGAATTCTCAAATTTTTTCACGACCAAAGTTGAGGATATCAGAAGGAACATCTCACCCCCCACATATAACTTAGCTGTCCCTCTGGTCTGCTCATCCACACTGGCCTGCTTTCAGCCCATTAGTCTACCCACCCTCACAGAGATAGTTTCCTCTATGAAACCCGCGACCTGTCCCCTTGACACTGTTCCCACTGCTCTCCTGAAACAGGTTTTTCACACAACCGGTCCCAGCATCCTCTCCATTATTAACAGCTCCCTGGCAACTGGTACTGTTCCATCCTGCTTTAAACATGCAGTAGTCCAGCCCTTATTGAAAAAAAAAATACCTTGGCTTGACCCCACCCAGCACAATAATTACAGGCCCATTTCCAAGCTTCCTCTTCTGTAAAAAATACTTGAAAATGTTGTTCTGTGCCAATTGTCTCCTTACCTGCACCAGAACAGCATCCTGGAGACATTTCAGTCAGGGTTTAGGACTGGCCATAGCACAGAATCAGCCCTCCTTAAAGTTTCAAATTACCTACTCCTCGCCGCTGACAACCGCGACTGCTCTGTTTTAATGCTGCTTGACCTCAGCGCAGCTTTCGACACTGTTGATCACAACATTTTACTACCGTACTTTTCGGAATATAAGCCGCGGCTTTTCCCCCCATTTTTCGACCCTGCGGCTTATATAACGGTGCGGCTAATCTATGGATTTTTACAGCTAACTGGGCGCGCTCCCTCAGCTCTGTGACCGTCAGATCTGACTCCTAAATCTGCTGCAGCAGTGCACGCCTTGCCCCTCCTCCTCCCCCTCACGTCAACAAACCATTACGGCAAGAGTCTAGTGTATGAGCAGTTCAGGGCTCCTCTTTCAACATAACTGAAGCATTAAACAAAATGACCCAGTCAACGAACTATTCACTTTAGTTTAATGTTATCTAGCTGCTGATAGCTCCTGATATCAACATCTGATATCATCAGTTTGGCACTCGATTTCGCAGGTGCTGGCTAGTGCTGGCTAACGCTGGCTAACTGGCTATCGTTATGAGAGCTAACGTTGCTACCTACTGTACCTGGAGCTGCAAACTGGCTATCGTTATGAGAGCTAACGTTGCTATCTACTGTACCTGGAGCTGCAAACTGGCTATCGTTATGAGAGCTAACGTTGCTACCTACTGTACCTGGAGCTGCAAACTGGCTATCGTTATGAGAGCTAACAATGCTACCTACTGTACCTGGAGCTGCTAACTGGCTATTGTTATGAGAGCTAACGTTGCTACCTACTGTACCCGGAGCTGCAAACTGCAGGAGCTGCTAACTGGCTATTGTTATGAGAGCTAACGTTGCTACCTACTGTACCCGGAGCTGCTAACTGGCTATTGTTATGAGAGCTAACGTTGCTACCTACTGTACCCGGAGCTGCAAACTGGCTATCGTTCCTGTTTAAACAAAAATGTTAATAAATGGGAGCTTCCTCAAACAGCCATCTCTTTCCCGACAATCCCCTCTGTGCACAAACCCTTACATATGGTAATTAAACATTAAAACACCTGCGGCTTATATTCAGGTGCGGCTTATAGTGCGAAAAGTACGGTAGATTGTCTCGAACATGGGGTTGGTGTCAGTGGCAATGCACTAGCATGGTTATCCTCCTATCTCACAAATAGAAGCTTTGCTGTCAACATTGCCACACAGTAAATTTCGCAGAGTAAATTTTACTCAAACTGAGTACATTTTATTCAAACTGACTCAGTTTGAGTAAAATGTACTCAGTTTGAGTAAAATTTACTCTGCAAAATTTACTGTGCAATTGCTCCTCCCCCTCAACCTCCCTCTCCTGTGGGGTCCCGCAAGGGTCCATCCTTGGCCCGATCCTGTTCTCTCTTTACATGCTACCCCTTGGTTCAATCATTCAGAAGCACAACATCTCTTTTCATTGTTATGCTGATGACACACAGCTTTATGTCTCTCTGAAACCTAACAAACAGTCTTTACTTAACAGTCTCATGTCCTGCCTTGCTGACGTTAAATGTTGGATGGCACAAAACATTTTACAACTAAATGAAAACAAATGTGAAATAATCTTCTTCGGTCCCCCAGACGCTGTCACCACCCTTACCAACAGTCTTGGCAGCCTGTCCTCCCTGGTCAAGCCTTATGTCAAGAACCTAGGTGTAATTTTTTATCCCCAATTTAAGTTCGACAGACAAGTGAACTCAGTGGTGAAGGCATGTTTTTCCAATTACGCACCATTGCTAAGCTCAAAGCCCTTCTCTCCCCTGCAGACCTTCAGCGAGTTATAAACGCCGCTGCCAGACTGTTGACCGGAACCCGTAAGAGAGACCACATCACCCCTGTCCTTGCCTCCCTTCATTGGCTTCCAGTACTCTACAGAATACATTTTAAGGTTCTCCTATTCGTTTTTAAAGCCCTTAATGGTCAGCCCCCCTCCTACATCTCAGACCTCCTATCCCCCTATTCCAACACCAGGTCCCCCAGGTCAGCCGATCAGAAGCTCCTGACAGTCCGGAGTGAAAATGAATGAATGAATGAATGAATGAATGAATGAATGAATGAATGAATGAATGAATGAATGAATGAATGAATGAATGAATGAAAACTTTATTTAACAGATTGCAGAATGGGTACAATACAGTACGGCTCAATACACACAATTGTTAAGGGGATGCAGACCAGAGAAAGACGTTTGTCTTGTTTACATCAGGGTCCCCCATTTTCAATTCATATTGACATTTATGACATACACAACATACATGACATTTATGGCATAGGGACACACAGGTATTTAGTACTGTTACATTTGTGACATATACGATATTCAAATATACAGTACTGTTACCCATAGATCCTGACAGAGTATATACATATGATGGGGAGGGGACTGTACATTAGGAGGGGGTGGGTGGGTGGGAGAGAATATACATACGGTGGGAGGAGACTGTACATTTGGAGGGGGTGAGTGGGTGGGAGAGAATATATACATGCGGTGGGGAGGAGACTATCTATTAGGAGGGGGTGGGGTGGGGGTTTGGACATTTTTACGGTGGCCAGTTTCAAATTGCAGCCTCCCGTAGGTGCTCTTTAAGAGCGGTTTTGAATGTGGGTAGGGATTCACATTCCTTTACAGCTTTGGGTAGGGCGTTCCACATTGATGTGGCATAATTGCGAAATGTGTTTAGTCCCTTGTTTGAGCCGAATCTGGGTTTAACATGATTTGTTGAGCTTCCTCTGGTGTTGTGGTCATGGTATTCACTGACCTTTGGGAAGTAACTTGACATGTACATGGGTACCTTAGTCGTATAGTGTATCTTGTAGACCAGGCCCATTGCAAGTTGCTGTACTCTGTCGTCTACTCTAAGCCATCCTAGGTTGTCAAAGTGGGCAGGGGTGAGGTGGGTTCTAGGGGTAAGGTCAAGTAGAAGTCTGACCAGTTTGTTTTGTGATGTTTGTAATCTTGTTTTTAGCGCCTTTGAGGTGCTTTGGTACCATGAGGTGCAAGCATAGTCGTAGTACCCTTGAATGAGTGCTCCTGCCAGAGTCTTCAGGGTATTCTAGTTTACCAGAGAGGAGATCCGGTACAAGAATCTAGTTCGTTGGTTGACTTTTTTTATTACATTGGATGCCATTTTGTCACAGGAAAGATTTGCCTCTAGGATGGAACCCAGGTAGGTAATTTCATCTTTCCTTGTGACAATATTGTCACCCAATGTAACTGAGAAGCCGTCGGTCTTGCTGAGTTTGTTATTTGAACCGAAGAGAATGGACTCTGTTTTGCCCATGTGTAATGAGTTTGTTATCAGCGAGCCATATGCAGATTTTGCCTAGTTCCGAGCTGAGGGTTTTTTCAACCTGCAACTTGTTCTTGTCAGAGACCAGCCAGCAGGGCTGAGTCGTCCGCAAACAGGAACAAGTTGCAGTCACAAGCTGACGACATTCCATTTGCATAAATTAGGAACAGTAGCGGTCCTAGTATGCTTCCTTGTGGAACACCACAGGGGGTAGAGTACCGTTTACCTCCACCATCTGTTCTCTCCCCCTCCAGGTAGGATTGCATCCAGCTCACTGATAAACTATCAAAACCAATTGCTTTTAGCTTGTCAATCAGAATGGAGTGATTGACAGTGTCGAAGGCCTTTTGTAGGTCCAGGTCTAACCTTAAGCTCAGGGGGGGCCGTGCCTTTGCTGTCGCAGCCCCTGAACTGTGGAACAGCATCCCTGTAGGTGCTCTTTAAGAGCGGTTTTGAATGTGGGTAGGGATTCACATTCCTTTACAGCTTTGGGTAGGGCGTTCCACATTGATGTGGCATAATTGCGAAATGTGTTTAGTCCCTTGTTTGAGCCGAATCTGGGTTTAACATGATTTGTTGAGCTTCCTCTGGTGTTGTGGTCATGGTATTCACTGACCTTTGGGAAGTAACTTGACATGTACATGGGTACCTTAGTCGTATAGTGTATCTTGTAGACCAGGC